>NW_027190877.1:0-24012 GCF_040958095.1 Procambarus clarkii
TGGTTGTGGTGTTGGAAGTGGTGGTGGTGTTGGGAGTGGTGGTGGTGTTGGTGTTGGGAATGGTGCTGGTGTTGGGAGTGGTGGTGTTGGTGTTAGGAGTGGTGTTGAAAATGGTGGTGGTGTTGGGAGTCTTGTTGGTGTTGGGAGTGGTGGTGGTGTTGGGAGTTGTGATGGTGTTGGGAGTGGTGATGGTGTTGGGAGTGGTGTTGGTGTTGGGAGTGGTGGTGGTGTTGGGAGTGGTTGTGGTGTTGGGATTGGTGGTGGTGTTGGGAGTGGTGGTGGTGATGGGAGTGGTGATGGTGTTGGGAGTGGTGGTGGTGTTGGGAGTGGTAATGGTGTTGGGAGTGGTGTTGGTGTTGGGAGTGGTGATGGTGTAGGGAGTGGTGGTGGTGTTGGGAGTGGTGTTGGTATTGTTATTGGTGGTGTTGGTATTGGGAATGGTGTTGGTGTTAGGAGTGGTGTTGGTGTAAGGAGTGGTTGTGGTGTTGTGAGTAGTGGTGGTGTTGGGAGTGGTGGTGGTGGTGTTGGGAGTGGTGGTGGTGGTGTTGGGATTGGTGGTGGTGTTGGGAGTGGTGGTGGTGTTGGGAGTGGTGGTGTTGGTGTTGGGAGTGGTGGTATTGGTGTTGGGAGTGGTGATGGTGTTGGGAGATGTGGTGGTGGTGTTGGGAGTGGTGGTAGTGGTGTTGAGAGAGGTGTTAGTGTTAGGAGTGGTGGTAGTGGTGTTGAGAGTGGTGTTAGTGTTGGGAGTGGTAGTGGTGTTGGTGTTGGTGTTGGGAGTAGTTGTGGTGGTGTTGGGAGTGGTCGTGGTGTTGGGAGTGGTGGTGGTGTTTTGAGTGGTGTTGGTATTGGGAGTGGTTGTGGTGTTGGGAGTGGTTATGGAGTTGGGAGTGGTTGTGGTGTTGGGAGTGCTTGTGGTGTTGGGAGTGGTGTTGGTGTTGGGAGTGCTGTTGGTGTTGGGAGTGGTGCTGGTGTTGGAAGTGGTGATGGTGTTGGGAGTGGTGGTGGTGTTGGGAGTGGTGATGGTGTTTTGAGTGGTGGTGGTGTTGGGAGTGGTGATGGTGTTGCGAATGGTGTTGGTGTTGGGAGTGGTGGTGTTGGGAGTGGTGGTGGTGTTGGGAGTGGTGGTGTTGGGAGTGGTGTTGGTGATGGGAGTGGTTGTGGTGTTGGGAGTAGTGTTGGTATTGGGAGTGGTGGTGGTGTTGGGAGTGGTGTTGGTGATGGGAATGGTTGTGGTGTTGGGAGTGGTGGTGGTGTTGGGAGTTGTGGAGATGTTGGTGTTGGGATTGGTGTTGGTGTTGGGATTGGTGTTGGTGTTGGGATTGGTGTTGGTGTTGGTGTTGGTGTTAGGAGTGGTGGTGGTGTTGGGAGTAGTGTTGGTGTTGGGAGTGGTGGTGGTGTTGGGAGTGGTGAAGTTGTTGGGAGGGGTGGTGGTGTTGGGAGTGGTGTTTGTATTGGGAGTGGTGGTGGTGTTGGGAGTGGTGGTGGTGTTGGGAGTAGTGGTGGTGTTGGGAGTGGTGTTGGTGTTGGGAGTGGTGGTGGTGTTGGGAATGGTTTTGGTGTTGGGAGTGGTGGTGGTGATGGGAGTGGTGGTGGTATTGGGAGTGGTGGTGGTGTTGGGAGTGGTTTTGGTGTTGGGAGTGGTGGTGGTGATGGGAGTGGTGGTGGTATTGGGAGTGGTGGTGGTGTTGGGAGTGGTTGTGGTGTTGGGAGTAGTGTTGGTATTGGGAGTGGTGGTGGTGTTGGGAGTGGGGTTGGTGATGGGAATGGTTGTGGTGTTGGGAGTGGTGGTGGTGTTGGGAGTGGTGGTGGTGTTGGTGTTGGGAATGGTGTTGGTGTTGGGAGTGGTGGTGGTGTTGGGAGTGGTTGTGGTGTTGGGATTGGTGGTGGTGTTGGGAGTGGTGGTGGTGTTGGGAGTGGTGATGGTGTTGGGAGTGGTGGTGGTGTTGGGAGTGGTGATGGTGTTGGGAGTGGTGTTGGTGTTGGGAGTGGTGATGGTGTAGGGAGTGGTGGTGGTGTTGGGAGTGGTGTTGGTATTGTTAGTGGTGGTGTTGGTATTGGGAATGGTGTTGGTATTAGGAGTGGTGTTGGTGTAAGGAGTGGTTGTGGTGTTGTGAGTAGTGGTGGTGTTGGGAGTGGTGGTGGCGTTGGGAGTGGTGTTGGTGTTGAGGGTAGTGTTGGTGTTGGGAGTGGTGTTTATATTGGGAGTGGTGGTGATGCTGGGAGTGAGGATGGTTTTGGGAGTAGTGGTGGTGTTGGGAGTTGTAATGGTGTCGGGAGTGGTGGTGGTGCTGGGAGTGGTGGTGGTGTTGCGAGTGGTGTTGGTGTTGGGAGTGGTGGTGGTGTTGGGAGTGATGGTGGTGTTGGGAGTGGTGGTGGTGTTGGGAGTGGTGATGGTGTTGGGAGTGGTTTTGGTGTTGGGAGTGGTGGTGGTGTTGGGAGTGGTGGTGGTGTTGGGAGTGGTGGTGGTGTTGGGAGTGGTGGTGGTTTTGGGAGAGGTGTTGGTGTTGGGAGTGGTGTTGGTGTTGGGAGTAGTTGTGGTGTTGGGAGAGGTAGTGGTATTGGGAGTGATGGTGGTGTTGGGAGTGGTTGTGGTGTTGGGAGAGGTGGTGGTGTTGGGAGTGGTGGTGGTGTTGGGAGTGATGTTGGTGTTCGGAGTGGTGTTGGTGTTGGGATTGGTGGTGGTGTTGGGAGTGGTGGTGGTGTTGGTGATGGGAATGGTTGTGGTGTTGGGAGTGGTGGTGGTGTTGGTGTTGGGAGTGGTGTTGGTGTTGGGAGTGGTGTTGGTGTTGGGAGTGGTGGTGGTGTTGGGAGAGGTTGTGGTGTTGGGAGCGGTGGTGATATTGGGAGTGGTGTTGGTGTTGGGAGTGGTCGTGTTGGGAGTGGTGGTGGTGTTGGGAGTGGTGGTGGTGGTGTTGGGAGTGGTGTTGGTGTTGGGAGTGGTGGTGGTGGTGTTGGGAGTGGTGGTGGTGGTGTTGGGATTGGTGGTGGTGTTGGGAGTGGTGGTGGTGTTGGGAGTGGTGGTGTTGGTGTTGGGAGTGGTGGTGTTGGTGTTGGGAGTGGTGATGGTGTTGGGAGATGTGGTGGTGGTGTTGGGAGTGGTGGTAGTGGTGTTGAGAGAGGTGTTAGTGTTAGGAGTGGTGGTAGTGGTGTTGAGAGTGGTGTTAGTGTTGGGAGTGGTAGTGGTGTTGGTGTTGGGAGTGGTGTTGGTGTTAGGAGTGGTGGTGGTGGTGTTGGGAGTGGTCGTGGTGTTGGGAGTGGTGGTGGTGTTGGGAGTGGTGTTGGTGATGGGAATGGTTGTGGTGTTGGGAGTGGTGGTGGTGTTGGGAGTGGTGGTGGTGTTGGTGTTGGGATTGATGTTGGTGTTGGGAGTTGTGTTGGGAGTGGTGTGGTGTTGGGAGTGGTGTGGTGTTGGGAGTAGTGTTGGTGTTGGGAGTGGTGGTAGTGTTGGGAGTGGTGATGGTGTTGGGAGTGGTGGTGGTGCTGGGAGTGATGATGGTGTTCGGAGTGGTGGTGGTGTTGGGAGAGGTGGTGGTGTTGGGATTGGGAGTGGTGGTGTTGGTATTGGGAATGGTGTTGGTGTTAGGAGTACTGTTGGTGAAAAGAGTGGTTGTGGTGTTGTAAGTGGTGGTGGTGTTGGGAGTGGTGTTGGTGTAGGGAGTGGTGTTGGTGTTGGGAGTGGTGTTTGTATTGGGAGTGATGGTGGTGTTGGGAGTGGTGGTGGTGTTGGGAGTGGTGGTGGTATTCGGAGTAGTGGTGTTGGTATTGGAAATCGTGTTGGTTTTAGGAGTGGTGTTGTTGTAAGGAGTGGTTGTGGTGTTGGGAGTAGTGGTGGTGTTGGGAGTGAATGTGGTGTTGTAAGTGGTGGTGGTGTTGGGAGTGGTGGTGGCGTTCGGAGTGGTGTTGGTGTTGGGAGTGGTGATGGTGTTTTGAGTGGTGGTGGTGTTGGGAGTGGTGATGGTGTTGCGAATGGTGTTGGTGTTGGGAGTGGTGGTGTTGGGAGTGGTGGTGGTGTTGGGAGTGGTGGTGTTGGGAGTGGTGTTGGTGATGGGAGTGGTTGTGGTGTTGGGAGTAGTGTTGGTATTGGGAGTGGTGGTGGTGTTGGGAGTGGTGTTGGTGATGGGAATGGTTGTGGTGTTGGGAGTGGTGGTGGTGTTGGGAGTTGTGGAGATGTTGGTGTTGGGATTAGTGTTGGTGTTGGGATTGGTGTTGGTGTTAGGAGTGGTGGTGGTGTTGGGAGTAGTGTTGGTGTTGGGAGTGGTGGTGGTGTTGGGAGTGGTGATGGTGTCTTGAGTGGTGGTGGTGTTGGGAGTAGTGATGGTGTTGCGAATGGTGTTGGTGTTGGGAGTGGTGGTGTTGGGACTGGTGGTGGTGTTGGGAGTGGTGGTGTTGGGAGTGGTGTTGGTGATGGGAGTGGTTGTGGTGTTGGGAGTAGTGTTGGTATTGGGAGTGATGGTGGGGTTGAGAGTGGTGTTGGTGATGGGAATGGTTGTGGTGTTGGAAGTGGTGGTGGTGTTGGGAGTTGTGGTGATGTTGGTGTTGGGATTGGTGTTGGTGTTGGGATTGGTGTTGGTGTTAGGAGTGGTGGTGGTGTTGGGAGTAGTGTTGGTGTTGGGAGTGGTGGTGGTGTTGGGAGTGGTGAAGTTGTTGGGAGGGGTGGTGGTGTTGGGAGTGGTGACGGTGTTCGGAGTGGTGGTGGTGTTGGGAGTGGTGGTGGTGTTGGTATTGGGAGTGGTGGTGTTGGTATTGGGAATGGTGTTGGTGTAAGGAGTGGTTGTGGTGTTGGGAGTAGTGGTGGTGTTGGGAGTGGTTGCGATGTTGTAGGTGGTGGTGGTGTTGGGAGTGGTGGTGGCGTTGGGAGTGGTGTTGGTGTTGGGAGTGGTGGTGGTGTTTGGAGTGGTGTTGGTGTTGGGAGTGATGTTTGTATTGGTAGTGGTGGTGGTGTTGGGAGTGGTGGTGGTGTTGGGAGTGTTAATGGTGTTGGGAGTGGTTGTGGTGTTGGGAGTAGTGGTGGTGTTGGGAGTGGTGTTGGTGTTGGGAGTGGTGGTGGTGTTGGGAGTGGTGTTGGGAGTGGTGGTGGTGTTGGGAGTGGTTTTGGTTTTAGGAGTGGTGGTGGTGATGGGAGTGGTGGTGGTATTGGGAGTGGTGGTGGTGTTGGGAGTGGTTGTGGTGTTGGGAGTAGTGTTGGTATTGGGAGTGGTGGTGGTGTTGGGAGTGGGGTTGGTGTTGGGAGTGGTTGTGGTGTTGGGAGTGCTTGTGGTGTTGGGAGTGGTGTTGGTGTTGGGAGTGGTGTTGGTGTTGGGAGTGGTGCTGGTGTTGGAAGTGGTGATGGTGTTGGGAGTGGTGGTGGTGTTGGGAGTGGTGATGGTGTTTTGAGTGGTGGTGGTGTTGGGAGTGGTGATGGTGTTGCGAATGGTGTTGGTGTTGGGAGTGGTGGTGTTGGGACTGGTGGTGGTGTTGGGAGTGGTGGTGTTGGGAGTGGTGTTGGTGATGGGAGTGGTTGTGGTGTTGGGAGTAGTGTTGGTATTGGGAGTGGTGGTGGTGTTGGGAGTGGTGTTGGTGATGGGAATGGTTGTGGTGTTGGGAGTGGTGGTGGTGTTGGGAGTTGTGGTGATGTTGGTGTTGGGATTTGTGTTGGTGTTGGGATTGGTGTTGGTGTTAGGAGTGGTGGTGGTGTTGGGAGTAGTGTTGGTGTTGGGAGTGGTGGTGGTGTTGGGAGTGGTGAAGTTGTTGGGAGGGGTGGTGGTGTTGGGAGTGGTGACGGTGTTCGGAGTGGTGGTGGTGTTGGGAGTGGTGGTGGTGTTGGTATTGGGAGTGGTGGTGTTGGTATTGGGAATGGTGTTGGTGTAAGGAGTGGTTGTGGTGTTGGGAGTAGTGGTGGTGTTGGGAGTGGTTGTGGTGTTGTAGGTGGTGGTGGTGTTGGGAGTGGTGGTGGCGTTGGGAGTGGTGTTTGTGTTGGGAGTGGTGGTGGTGTTTGGAGTGGTGTTGGTGTTGGGAGTGGTGTTTGTATTGGGAGTGGTGGTGGTGTTGGGAGTGGTGGTGGTGTTGGGAGTGTTAATGGTGTTGGGAGTGGTTGTGGTGTTGGGAGTAGTGGTGGTGTTGGGAGTGGTGTTGGTGTTGGGAGTGGTGGTGGTGTTGGGAGTGGTGTTGGGAGTGGTGGTGGTGTTGGGAGTGGTTTTGGTGTTGGGAGTGGTGGTGGTGATGGGAGTGGTGGTGGTATTGGGAGTGGTGGTGGTGTTGGGAGTGGTTGTGGTGTTGGGAGTAGTGTTGGAATTGGGAGTGGTGGTGGTGTTGGGAGTGGGGTTGGTGTTGGGAGTGGTTGTGGTGTTGGGAGTGCTTGTGGTGTTGGGAGTGGTGTTGGTGTTGGGAGTGGTGTTGGTGTTGGGAGTGGTGCTGGTGTTGGAAGTGGTGATGGTGTTGGGAGTGGTGGTGGTGTTGGGAGTGGTGATGGTGTTTTGAGTGGTGGTGGTGTTGGGAGTGGTGATGGTGTTGCGAATGGTGTTGGTGTTGGGAGTGGTGGTGTTGGGACTGGTGGTGGTGTTGGGAGTGGTGGTGTTGGGAGTGGTGTTGGTGATGGGAGTGGTTGTGGTGTTGGGAGTAGTGTTGGTATTGGGAGTGGTGGTGGTGTTGGGAGTGGTGTTGGTGATGGGAATGGTTGTGGTGTTGGGAGTGGTGGTGGTGTTGGGAGTTGTGGTGATGTTGGTGTTGGGATTTGTGTTGGTGTTGGGATTGGTGTTGGTGTTAGGAGTGGTGGTGGTGTTGGGAGAAGTGTTGGTGTTGGGAGTGGTATTGGTGTTGGGAGTGGTGAAGTTGTTGGGAGGGGTGGTGGTGTTGGGAGTGGTGACGGTGTTCGGAGTGGTGGTGGTGTTGGGAGTGGTGGTGGTGTTGGTATTGGGAGTGGTGGTGTTGGTATTGGGAATGGTGTTGGTGTAAGGAGTGGTTGTGGTGTTGGGAGTAGTGGTGGTGTTGGGAGTGGTTGTGGTGTTGTAGGTGGTGGTGGTGTTGGGAGTGGTGGTGGCGTTGGGAGTGGTGTTGGTGTTGGGAGTGGTGGTGGTGTTTGGAGTGGTGTTGGTGTTGGGAGTGGTGTTTGTATTGGGAGTGGTGGTGGTGTTGGGAGTGGTGGTGGTGTTGGGAGTGTTAATGGTGTTGGGAGTGGTTGTGGTGTTGGGAGTAGTGGTGGTGTTGGGAGTCGTGTTGGTGTTGGGAGTGGTGATGGTGTTGGGAGTGGTGTTGGGAGTGGTGGTGGTGTTGGGAGTGGTTTTGGTGTTGGGAGTGGTGGTGGTGATGGGAGTGGTGGTGGTATTGGGAGTGGTGGTGGTGTTGGGAGTGGTTGTGGTGTTGGGAGTAGTGTTGGTATTGGGAGTGGTGGTGGTGTTGGGAGTGGGGTTGGTGATGGGAATGGTTGTGGTGTTGGGAGTGGTGGTGGTGTTGGGAGTGGTGGTGGTGTTGGTGTTGGGAATGGTGCTGTTGTTGGGAGTGGTTGGTGTTGGTGTTAGGAGTGGTGTTGAGAATGGTGGTGGTGTTGGGAGTCTTGTTGGTGTTGGGAGTGGTGGTGGTGTTGGGAGTTGTGATGGTGTTGGGAGTGGTGATGGTGTTGGGAGTGGTGTTGGTGTTGGGAGTGGTGGTTGTGGTGTTGTGAGTGGTGATGGTGTTGGGAGTGGTGTTGGTGTTGAGAGTGGTGGTGGTGTTGGGAGTGGTTGTGGTGTTGGGATTGGTGGTGGTGTTGGGAGTGGTGGTGGTGTTGGGAGTGGTGATGGTGTTGGGAGTGGTGGTGGTGTTGGGAGTGGTGATGGTGTTGGGAGTGGTGTTGGTGTTGGGAGTGGTGATGGTGTAGTGAGTGGTAGTGGTGTTGGGAGTGGTGTTGGTATTGTTAGTGGTGGTGTTGGTATTGGGAATGGTGTTGGTGTTAGGAGTGGTGTTGGTGTAAGGAGTGGTTGTGGTGTTGTGAGTAGTGGTGGTGTTGGGAGTGGTGGTGGCGTTGGGAGTGGTGTTGGTGTTGAGGGTGGTGTTGGTGTTGGGAGTGGTGTTTGTATTGGGAGTGGTGGTGATGCTGGGAGTGAGGGTGGTGTTGGGAGTAGTGGTGGTGTTGGGAGTAGTGGTGGTGTTGGGAGTTGTAATGGTGTCGGGAGTGGTGGTGGTGCTGGGAGTGGTGGTGGTGTTGCGAGTGGTGTTGGTGTTGGGAGTGGTGGTGGTGTTGGGAGTGGTGGTGGTGTTGGGAGTGGTGGTGGTGTTGGGAGTGGTGATGGTGTTGGGAGTGGTTTTGGTGTTGGGAGTGGTGGTGGTGTTGGGAGTGGTGGTGGTGTTGGGAGTGGTGGTTGTGGTATTGTGAATGGTTGTGGTGTTTTGAGTGGTGGTAGTCTTGGGTGTGGTGGTGGTGTTGGGAGTGGTGTTGGGAGTTGTGGTGGTGTTGGGAGTGGTGGTGGTGTTGGGAGTGGTGGTGGTGTTGGGAGTGGTGGTGGTGTTGGGAGTGGTGGTGGTTTTGGGAGAGGTGTTGGTGTTGGTGTTGGGAGTAGTTGTGGTGTTGGGAGAGGTGGTGGTATTGGGAGTGATGGTGGTGTTGGGAGTGGTTGTGGTGTTGGGAGAGGTGGTGGTGTTGGGAGTGGTGGTGGTGTTGGGAGTGATGTTGGTGTTCGGAGTGGTGTTGGTGTTGGGAGTGGTGGTGGTGTTGGGAGTGGTGGTGGTGTTGGTGATGGGAGTGGTGTTGGTGTTGGGAGTGGTGTTGGTGTTGGGAGTGGTGGTGGTGTTGGGAGTGGTTGTGGTGTTGGGAGCGGTGGTGGTGTTGGGAGTGGTGATGGTGTTGGGAGTGGTGGTGTTGGGAGTGGTGGTGGTGTTGGGAGTGGTGGTGGTGGTGTTGGGAGTGGTGTTGGTGTTGGGAGTGGTGGTGGTGGTGTTGGGAGTGGTGGTGGTGGTGTTGGGATTGGTGGTGGTGTTGGGAGTGGTGGTGGTGTTGGGAGTGTTGGTGTTGGTTTTGGGAGTGGTTTTGTTGGTGTTGGGAGTGGTGATGGTGTTGGGAGATGTGGTGGTGGTGTTGGGAGTGGTGGTAGTGGTGTTGAGAGAGGTGTTAGTGTTAGGAGTGGTGGTAGTGGTGTTGAGAGTGGTGTTAGTGTTGGGAGTGGTAGTGGTGTTGGTGTTGGGAGTGGTGTTGGTGTTGGGAGTGGTGGTGGTGGTGTTGGGAGTGGTCGTGGTGTTGGGAGTGGTGGTGGTGTTGGGAGTGGTGTTGGTGATGGGAATGGTTGTGGTGTTGGGAGTGGTGGTGGTGTTGGGAGTGGTGGTGGTATTCGGAGTAGTGGTGTTGGTATTGGAAATCGTGTTGGTTTTAGGAGTGGTGTTGTTGTAAGAGTGGTTGTGGTGTTGGGAGTAGTGGTGGTGTTGGGAGTGAATGTGGTGTTGTAAGTGGTGGTGGTGTTGGGAGTGGTGGTGGCGTTCGGAGTGGTGTTGGTGTTGGGAGTGGTGGTGTTGACGGGAGTGGTGTTTATGTTGGGAGTGGTGTTTGTATTGGGAGTGGTGGTGGTGTTGGGAGTGGTGGTGGTGTTGGGAGTGGTGGTGGTGTTGGGAGTGGTAGTGGTGTTGGGAGTAGTGGTGGTGTTGGGAGTGGTGTTGGTGTTGGGAGTAGTGGTGGTGTTGGGAGTGGTGTTGGTGTTGGGAGTGGTGTTGGTGTTGGGAGTGGTTTATGTGTTGGGAGTGGTGGTGGTGTTGGGAGTGGTGGTGGTATTGGGAGTGGTGGTGATGTTGGGAGTGGTTGTGATGTTGGGAGTAGTGTTGGTATTGGGAGTGGTGGTGGTGTTGGGAGTGGTGTTGGTGATGGGAATGGTTGTGGTGTTGGGAGTGGTGGTGGTGTTGGGAGTGGTGGTGGTATTGGTGTTGGGAATGGTGCTGGTGTTGGGAGTGGTGGTGTTGGTGTTAGGAGTGCTGTTGGTGTTGGGAATGGTGGTGGTGTTGGGAGTGGTGTTGGTGTTGGGAGTAGTGGTGGTGTTGTGGATAGTGTTGATGGTGTTGGGAGTGGTGGTGGTGTTGGGAGTGGTGATGGTGTTGGGAGTGGTGGTGGTGTTGGGAGTGATGGTGGTGTTGGTGTTGGGAGTGGTGGTGGTGTTGGGAGTGGTGCTGGTGTTGAGAGTGGTGGTGGTGGTTGTGGTGTTGGGAATTGTGGTGGTGTTGGAAGTGGTGGTGGTGTTTTGAGTGGTGTTGGTATTGGGAGTGGTTGTGGTGTTGGGAGTGGTTATGGTGTTGGGAGTGGTTGTGGTGTTGGGAGTGCTTGTGGTGTTGGGAGTGGTGTTGGTGTTGGGAGTGGTGTTGGTGTTGGGAGTGGTGTTGGTGTTGGAAGTGGTGATGGTGTTGGGAGTGGTGGTGGTGTTGGGAGTGGTGATGGTGTTTTGAGTGGTGGTGGTGTTGGGAGTGGTGATGGTGTTGCGAATGGTGTTGGTGTTGGGAGTGGTGGTGTTGGGAGTGGTGGTGGTGTTGGGAGTGGTGGTGTTGGGAGTGGTGTTGGTGATGGGAGTGGTTGTGGTGTTGGGAGTAGTGTTGGTATTGGGAGTGGTGGTGGTGTTGGGAGTGGTGTTGGTGATGGGAATGGTTGTGGTCTTGGTAGTGGTGGTGGTGTTGGGAGTTGTGGTGATGTTGGTGTTGGGATTGGTGTTGGTGTTGGGATTGGTGTTGGTGTTGGGAGTGGTGGTGGTGTTGGGAGTGGTGAAGTTGTTGGGAGGGGTTGGTGGTGTTGGGAGTGGTGATGGTGTTCGGAGTGGTGGTGGTGTTGGGAGTGGTGGTGGTATTGGTATTGGGAGTGGTGGTGTTGGTATTGGGAATTGTGTTGGTGTAAGGAGTGTTTGTGGTGTTGGGAGTAGTGGTGGTGTTGGGAGTGGTTGTGGTGTTGTAGGTGGTGGTGGTGTTGGGAGTGGTGGTGGCGTTGGGAGTGGTGTTGGTGTTGGGAGTGGTGGTGGTGTTTGGAGTGGTGTTGGTGTTGGGAGTGGTGTTTGTATTGGGAGTAGTGGTGGTGTTGGGAGTGGTGTTGGTGTTGGGAGTGGTGGTGGTGTTGGGAGTGGTGGTGGTGTTGGGAGTGGTTTTGGTGTTGGGAGTGCTGGTGGTGATGGGAGTGGTGGTGGTATTGGGAGTGGTGGTGGTGTTGGGAGTGGTTGTGGTGTTGGGAGTAGTGTTGGTATTGGGAGTGGTGGTGGTGTTGGGAGTGGGGTTGGTGATGGGAATGGTTGTGGTGTTGGGAGTGGTGGTGGTGTTGGGAGTGGTGGTGGTGTTGGGAATGGTGCTGGTGTTGGGAGTGGTGGTGTTGGTGTTAGGAGTGGTGTTGAGAATGGTGGTGGTGTTGGGAGTCTTGTTGGTGTTGGGAGTGGTGGTGGTGTTGGGAGTTGTGATGGTGTTGGGAGTGGTGGTGGTGTTGGGAGTGGTGATAGTGTTGGGAGTGGTGGTGGTGTTGGGAGTGATGGTGGTGTTGGTGTTAGGAGTGGTGGTGGTGTTGGGAGTGGTGGTGGTATTCGGAGTAGTGGTGTTGGTATTGGAAATCGTGTTGGTTTTAGGAGTGGTGTTGTTGTAAGGAGTGGTTGTGGTGTTGGGAGTAGTGGTGGTGTTGGGAGTGAATGTGGTGTTGTAAGTGGTGGTGGTGTTGGGAGTGGTGGTGGCGTTCGGAGTGGTGTTGGTGTTGGGAGTGGTGGTGTTGACGGGAGTGGTGTTTATGTTGGGAGTGGTGTTTGTATTGGGAGTGGTGGTGGTGTTGGGAGTGATGGTGGTGTTGGGAGTGGTGGTGGTGTTGGGAGTGGTAGTGGTGTTGGGAGTAGTGGTGGTGTTGGGAGTGGTGTTGGTGTTGGGAGTAGTGGTGGTGTTGGGAGTGGTGTTGGTGTTGGGAGTGGTGTTGGTGTTGGGAGTGGTTTATGTGTTGGGAGTGGTGGTGGTGTTGGGAGTGGTGGTGGTATTGGGAGTGGTGGTGGTGTTGGGAGTGGTTGTGATGTTGGGAGTAGTGTTGGTATTGGGAGTGGTGGTGGTGTTGGGAGTGGTGTTGGTGATGGGAATGGTTGTGGTGTTGGGAGTGGTGGTGGTGTTGGGAGTGGTGGTGGTATTGGTGTTGGGAATGGTGCTGGTGTTGGGAGTGGTGGTGTTGGTGTTAGGAGTGGTGTTGGTGTTGAGAATGGTGGTGGTGTTGGGAGTGGTGTTGGTGTTGGGAGTAGTGGTGGTGTTGTGGATAGTGTTGATGGTGTTGGGAGTGGTGGTGGTGTTGGGAGTGGTGATGGTGTTGAGAGTGGTGGTGGTGTTGGGAGTGATGGTGGTGTTGGTGTTGGGAGTGGTGGTGGTGTTGGGAGTGGTGCTGGTGTTGAGAGTGGTGGTGGTGGTTGTGGTGTTGGGAATTGTGGTGGTGTTGGAAGTGGTGGTGGTGTTTTGAGTGGTGTTGGTATTGGGAGTGGTTGTGGTGTTGGGAGTGGTTATGGTGTTGGGAGTGGTTGTGGTGTTGGGAGTGCTTGTGGTGTTGGGAGTGGTGTTGGTGTTGGGAGTGGTGTTGGTGTTGGGAGTGGTGTTGGTGTTGGAAGTGGTGATAGTGTTGGGAGTGGTGGTGGTGATGGGAGTGGTGGTGGTATTGGGAGTGGTGGTGGTGTTGGGAGTGGTTGTGGTGTTGGGAGTAGTGTTGGTATTGGGAGTGGTGGTGGTGTTGGGAGTGGGGTTGGTGATGGGAATGGTTGTGGTGTTGGGAGTGGTGGTGGTGTTGGGAGTGGTGGTGGTGTTGGTGTTGGGAATGGTGTTGGTGTTGGGAGTGGTGGTGGTGTTGGGAGTGGTTGTGGTGTTGGGATTGGTGGTGGTGTTGGGAGTGGTGGTGGTGTTGGGAGTGGTGATGGTGTTGGGAGTGGTGTTGGTGTTGGGAGTGGTGATGGTGTAGGGAGTGGTGGTGGTGTTGGGAGTGGTGTTGGTATTGTTAGTGGTGGTGTTGGTATTGGGAATGGTGTTGGTGTTAGGAGTGGTGTTGGTGTAAGGAGTGGTTGTGGTGTTGTGAGTAGTGGTGGTGTTGGGAGTGGTGGTGGCGTTGGGAGTGGTGTTGGTGTTGAGGGTAGTGTTGGTGTTGGGAGTGGTGTTTGTATTGGGAGTGGTGGTGATGCTGGGAGTGAGGATGGTGTTGGGAGTAGTGGTGGTGTTGGGAGTTGTAATGGTGTCGGGAGTGGTGGTGGTGCTGGGAGTGGTGGTGGTGTTGCGAGTGGTGTTGGTGTTGGGAGTGGTGGTGGTGTTGGGAGTGGTGGTGGTGTTGGGAGTGGTGGTGGTGTTGGGAGTGGTGATGGTGTTGGGAGTGGTTTTGGTGTTGGGAGTGGTGGTGGTGTTGGGAGTGGTGGTGGTGTTGGGAGTGGTGGTTGTGGTATTGTGAATGGTTGTGGTGTTTTGAGTGGTGGTAGTCTTGGGTGTGGTGGTGGTGTTGGGAGTGGTGTTGGGAGTGGTGGTGGTGTTGGGAGTGGTGGTGGTGTTGGGAGTGGTGGTGGTGTTGGGAGTGGTGGTGGTTTTGGGAGAGGTGTTGGTGTTGGGAGTGGTGTTGGTGTTGGGAGTAGTTGTGGTGATGGGAGAGGTAGTGGTATTGGGAGTGATGGTGGTGTTGGGAGTGGTTGTGGTGTTGGGAGAGGTGGTGGTGTAGGGAGTGGTGGTGGTGTTGGGAGTGATGTTGGTGTTCGGAGTGGTGTTGGTGTTGGGAGTGGTGGTGGTGTTGGGAGTGGTGATGGTGTTGGTGATGGGAATGGTTGTGGTGTTGGGAGTGGTGGTGGTGTTGGTGTTGGGAGTGGTGTTGGTGTTGAGAGTGGTGTTGGTGTTGGGAGTGGTGGTGGTGTTGGGAGTGGTTGTGGTGTAGGGAGCGGTGGTGATGTTGGGAGTGGTGTTGGTGTTGGGAGTGGTCGTGTTGGGAGTGGTGGTGGTGTTGGGAGTGGTGGTGGTGGTGGTGGTGGTGTTGGGAGTGGTGTTGGTGTTGGGAGTGGTGGTGGTGGTGTTGGGAGTGGTGGTGGTGGTGTTGGGATTGGTGGTGGTGTTGGGAGTGGTGGTGGTGTTGGGAGTGGTGGTGTTTGTGTTGGGAGTGGTGGTGTTGGTGTTGGGAGTGGTGATGGTGTTGGGAGATGTGGTGGTGGTGTTGGGAGTGGTGGTAGTGGTGTTGAGAGAGGTGTTAGTGTTAGGAGCTGGTGGTAGTGGTGTTGAGAGTGGTGTTAGTGTTGGGAGTGGTAGTGGTGTTGGTGTTGGGAGTGGTGTTGGTGTTGGGAGTGGTGGTGGTGGTGTTGGGAGTGGTCGTGGTGTTGGGAGTGGTGGTGGTGTTGGGAGTGGTGTTGGTGATGGGAATGGTTGTGGTGTTGGGAGTGGTGGTGGTGTTGGGAGTGGTGGTGGTGTTGGTGTTGGGATTGATGTTGGTGTTGGGAGTGGTGTTGGGAGTGGTGTGGTGTTGGGAGTAGTGTTGGTGTTGGGAGTGGTGGTAGTGTTGGGAGTGGTGATGGTGTTGGGAGTGGTGGTGGTGTTGGGAGTGATGATGGTGTTCGGAGTGGTGGTGGTGTTGGGAGAGGTGGTGGTGTTGGGATTGGGAGTGGTGGTGTTGGTATTGGGAATGGTGTTGGTGTTAGGAGTACTGTTGGTGAAAAGAGTGGTTGTGGTGTTGTAAGTGGTGGTGGTGTTGGGAGTGGTGTTGGTGTAGGGAGTGGTGTTGGTGTTGGGAGTGGTGTTTGTATTGGGAGTGATGGTGGTGTTGGGAGTGGTGTTGTTGTAAGGAGTGGTTGTGGTGTTGGGAGTAGTGGTGGTGTTGGGAGTGAATGTGGTGTTGTAAGTGGTGGTGGTGTTGGGAGTGGTGGTGGCGTTCGGAGTGGTGTTGGTGTTGGGAGTGGTGGTGTTGACGGGAGTGGTGTTTATGTTGGGAGTGGTGTTTGTATTGGGAGTGGTGGTGGTGTTGGGAGTGGTGGTGGTGTTGGGAGTGGTGGTGGTGTTGGGAGTGGTAGTGGTGGTGGGAGTAGTGGTGGTGTTGGGAGTGGTGTTGGTGTTGGGAGTAGTGGTGGTGTTGGGAGTGGTGTTGGTGTTGGGAGTGGTGGTGGTGTTGGGAGTGGTTTTGGTGTTGGGAGTGGTGGTGGTGTTGGGAGTGGTGGTGGTATTGGGAGTGGTGGTGGTGTTGGGAGTGGTTGTGATGTTGGGAGTAGTGTTGGTATTGGGAGTGGTGGTGGTGTTGGGAGTGATGTTGGTGATGGGAATGGTTGTGGTGTTGGGAGTGGTGGTGGTGTTGGGAGTGGTGGTGGTATTGGTGTTGGGAATGGTGCTGGTGATGGGAGTGGTGGTGTTGGTGTTAGGAGTGGTGTTGGTGTTGGGAATGGTGGTGGTGTTGGGAGTGGTGTTGGTGTTGGGAGTAGTGGTGGTGTTGTGGATAGTGTTGATGGTGTTGGGAGTGGTGGTGGTGTTGGGAGTGGTGATGGTGTTGGGAGTGGTGGTGGTGTTGGGAGTGATGGTGGTGTTGGTGTTGGGAGTGGTGGTGGTGTTGGGAGTGGTGCTGGTGTTGAGAGTGGTGGTGGTGGTTGTGGTGTTGGGAATTGTGGTGGTGTTGGGAGTGGTGGTGATGTTTTGAGTGGTGTTGGTATTGGGAGTGGTTGTGGTGTTGGGAGTGGTTATGGTGTTGGGAGTGGTTGTGGTGTTGGGAGTGCTTGTGGTGTTGGGAGTGGTGTTGGTGTTGGGAGTGGTGCTGGTGTTGGAAGTGGTGATGGTGTTGGGAGTGGTGGTGGTGTTGGGAGTGGTGATGGTGTTTTGAGTGGTGGTGGTGTTGGGAGTAGTGATGGTGTTGCGAATGGTGTTGGTGTTGGGAGTGGTGGTGTTGGGACTGGTGGTGGTGTTGGGAGTGGTGGTGTTGGGAGTGGTGTTGGTGATGGGAGTGGTTGTGGTGTTGGGAGTAGTGTTGGTATTGGGAGTGGTGGTGGGGTTGAGAGTGGTGTTGGTGATGGGAATGGTTGTGGTGTTGGAAGTGTTGGTGGTGTTGGGAGTTGTGGTGATGTTGGTGTTGGGATTGGTGTTGGTGTTGGGATTGGTGTTGGTGTTAGGAGTGGTGGTGGTGTTGGGAGTAGTGTTGGTGTTGGGAGTGGTGGTGGTGTTGGGAGTGGTGAAGTTGTTTGGAGGGGTGGTGGTGTTGGGAGTGGTGACGGTGTTCGGAGTGGTTGTGGTGTTGGGAGTGGTGGTGGTGTTGGTATTGGGAGTGGTGGTGTTGGTATTGGGAATGGTGTTGGTGTAAGGAGTGGTTGTGGTGTTGGGAGTAGTGGTGGTGTTGGGAGTGGTTGTGGTGTTGTAGGTGGTGGTGGTGTTGGGAGTGGTGGTGGCGTTGGGAGTGGTGTTGGTGTTGGGAGTGGTGGTGGTGTTTGGAGTGGTGTTGGTGTTGGGAGTGATGTTTGTATTGGTAGTGGTGGTGGTGTTGGGAGTGGTGGTGGTGTTGGGAGTGTTAATGGTGTTGGGAGTGGTTGTGGTGTTGGGAGTAGTGGTGGTGTTGGGAGTGGTGTTGGTGTTGGGAGTGGTGGTGGTGTTGGGAGTGGTGTTGGGAGTGGTGGTGGTGTTGGGAGTGGTTTTGGTTTTGGGAGTGGTGGTGGTGATGGGAGTGGTGGTGGTATTGGGAGTGGTGGTGGTGTTGGGAGTGGTTGTGGTGTTGGGAGTAGTGTTGGTATTGGGAGTGGTGGTGGTGTTGGGAGTGGGGTTGGTGTTGGGAGTGGTTGTGGTGTTGGGAGTGCTTGTGGTGTTGGGAGTGGTGTTGGTGTTGGGAGTGGTGTTGGTGTTGGGAGTGGTGCTGGTGTTGGAAGTGGTGATGGTGTTGGGAGTGGTGGTGGTGTTGGGAGTGGTGGTGGTGTTGGGAGTGGTGATGGTGTTTTGAGTGGTGGTGGTGTTGGGAGTGGTGATGGTGTTGCGAATGGTGTTGGTGTTGGGAGTGGTGGTGTTGGGACTGGTGGTGGTGTTGGGAGTGGTGGTGTTGGGAGTGGTGTTGGTGATGGGAGTGGTTGTGGTGTTGGGAGTAGTGTTGGTATTGGGAGTGGTGGTGGTGTTGGGAGTGGTGTTGGTGATGGGAATTATTGTGGTGTTGGGAGTGGTGGTGGTGTTGGGAGTTGTGGTGATGTTGGTGTTGGGATTTGTGTTGGTGTTGGGATTGGTGTTGGTGTTAGGAGTGGTGGTGGTGTTGGGAGTAGTGTTGGTGTTGGGAGTGGTGGTGGTGTTGGGAGTGATGAAGTTGTTGGGAGGGGTGGTGGTGTTGGGAGTGGTGACGGTGTTCGGAGTGGTGGTGGTGTTGGGAGTGGTGGTGGTGTTGGTATTGGGAGTGGTGGTGTTGGTATTGGGAATGGTGTTGGTGTAAGGAGTGGTTGTGGTGTTGGGAGTAGTGGTGGTGTTGGGAGTGGTTGTGGTGTTGTAGGTGGTGGTGGTGTTGGGAGTGGTGGTGGCGTTGGGAGTGGTGTTTGTGTTGGGAGTGGTGGTGGTGTTTGGAGTGGTGATGGTGTTGGGAGTGGTGTTTGTATTGGGAGTGGTGGTGGTGTTGGGAGTGGTGGTGGTGTTGGGAGTGTTAATGGTGTTGGGAGTGGTTGTGGTGTTGGGAGTAGTGGTGGTGTTGGGAGTGGTGTTGGTGTTGGGAGTGGTGGTGGTGTTGAGAGTGGTGTTGGGAGTGGTGGTGGTGTTGGGAGTGGTTTTGGTGTTGGGAGTGGTGGTGATGATGGGAGTGGTGGTGGTATTGGGAGTGGTGGTGGTGTTGGGAGTGGTTGTGGTGTTGGGAGTAGTGTTGGTATTGGGAGTGGTTCTGGTGTTGGGAGTGGGGTTGGTGTTGGGAGTGGTTGTGGTGTTGGGAGTGCTTGTGGTGTTGGGAGTGGTGGTGGTGTTGGGAGTGGTTTTGGTGTTGGGAGTGGTGGTGGTGATGGGAGTGGTGGTGGTATTGGGAGTGGTGGTGGTGTTGGGAGTGGTTGTGGTGTTGGGAGTAGTGTTGGTATTGGGAGTGGTGGTGGTGTTGGGAGTGGGGTTGGTGATGGGAATGGTTGTGGTGTTGGGAGTGGTGTTGGGAGTGGTGGTGGTGTTGGTGTTGGGAATGGTGCTGGTGTTGGGAGTGGTGGTGTTGGTGTTAGGAGTGGTGTTGAGAATGGTGGTGGTGTTGGGAGTCTTGTTGGTGTTGGGAGTGGTGGTGGTGTTGGGAGTTGTGATGGTGTTGGGAGTGGTGATGGTGTTGGGAGTGGTGTTGGTGTTGGGAGTGGTGGTTGTGGTGTTGTGAGTGGTGATGGTGTTGGGAGTGGTGTTGGTGTTGAGAGTGGTGGTGGTGTTGGGAGTGGTTGAGGTGTTGGGATTGGTGGTGGTGTTGGGAGTGGTGGTGGTGTTGGGAGTGGTGATGGTGTTGGGAGTGGTGGTGGTGTTGGGAGTGGTGATGGTGTTGGGAGTGGTGTTGGTGTTGGGAGTGGTGATGGTGTAGTGAGTGGTAGTGGTGTTGGGAGTGGTGTTGGTATTGTTAGTGGTGGTGTTGGTATTGGGAATGGTGTTGGTGTTAGGAGTGGTGTTGGTGTAAGGAGTGGTTGTGGTGTTGTGAGTAGTGGTGGTGTTGGGAGTGGTGGTGGCGTTGGGAGTGGTGTTGGTGTTGAGGGTGGTGTTGGTGTTGGGAGTGGTGTTTGTATTGGGAGTGGTGGTGATGCTGGGAGTGAGGGTGGTGTTGGGAGTAGTGGTGGTGTTGGGAGTTGTAATGGTGTCGGGAGTGGTGGTGGTGCTGGGAGTGGTGGTGGTGTTACGAGTGGTGTTGGTGTTGGGAGTGGTGGTGGTGTTGGGAGTGGTGGTGGTGTTGGGAGTGGTGGTGGTGTTGGGAGTGGTGATGGTGTTGGGAGTGGTTTTGGTGTTGGGAGTGGTGGTGGTGTTGGGAGTGGTGGTGGTGTTGGGAGTGGTGGTTGTGGTATTGTGAATGGTTGTGGTGTTTTGAGTGGTGGTAGTCTTGGGTGTGGTGGTGGTGTTGGGAGTGGTGTTGGGAGTTGTGGTGGTGTTGGGAGTGGTGGTGGTGTTGGGAGTGGTGGTGGTGTTGGGAGTGGTGGTGGTGTTGGGAGTGGTGGTGGTTTTGGGAGAGGTGTTGGTGTTGGGAGTAGTTGTGGTGTTGGGAGAGGTGGTGGTATTGGGAGTGATGGTGGTGTTGGGAGTGGTTGTGGTGTTGGGAGAGGTGGTGGTGTTGGGAGTGGTGGTGGTGTTGGGAGTGATGTTGGTGTTCGGAGTGGTGTTGGTGTTGGGAGTGGTGGTGGTGTTGGGAGTGGTGGTGGTGATGGGAGTGGTGTTGGTGTTGGGAGTGGTGTTGGTGTTGGGAGTGGTGGTGGTGTTGGGAGTGGTTGTGGTGTTGGGAGCGGTGGTGGTGTTGGGAGTGGTGTTGGTGTTGGGAGTGGTGGTGTTGGGAGTGGTGGTGGTGTTGGGAGTGGTGGTGGTGGTGTTGGGAGTGGTGTTGGTGTTGGGAGTGGTGGTGGTGGTGTTGGGAGTGGTGGTGGTGGTGTTGGGAGTGGTGGTAGTGTTGGGAGATGTGGTGGTGGTGTTGGGAGTGGTGGTAGTGGCGTTGAGAGAGGTGTTAGTGTTAGGAGTGGTGGTAGTGGTGTTGAGAGTGGTGTTAGTGTTGGGAGTGGTAGTGGTGTTGGTGTTGGGAGTGGTGTTGGTGTTGGGAGTGGTGGTGGTGGTGTTGGGAGTGGTCGTGGTGTTGGGAGTGGTGGTGGTGTTGGGAGTGGTGTTGGTGATGGGAATGGTTGTGGTGTTGGGAGTGGTGGTGGTGTTGGGAGTGGTGGTGGTGTTGGTGTTGGGATTGATGATGGTGTTGGGAGTGGTGTGGTGTTGGGAGTAGTGTTGGTGTTGGGAGTGGTGGTAGTGTTGGGAGTGGTGATGATGTTGGGAGTGGTGGTGGTGTTGGGAGTGATGATGGTGTTCGGAGTGGTGGTGGTGTTGGGAGTGGTGGTGGTGTTGGGATTGGGAGTGGTGGTGTTGGTATTGGGAATGGTGTTGGTATAGGGATTGGTGTTGGTGTTGGGAGTGGTGTTTGTATTGGGAGTGATGGTGGTGTTGGGAGTGGTGGTGGTGTTGGGAGTGGTGGTGGTATTCGGAGTAGTGGTGTTGGTATTGGAAATCGTGTTGGTTTTAGGAGTGGTGTTGTTGTAAGAGTGGTTGTGGTGTTGGGAGTAGTGGTGGTGTTGGGAGTGAATGTGGTGTTGTAAGTGGTGGTGGTGTTGTGAGTGGTGGTGGTGTTAGGAGTGGTGTTGGGAGTGGTGGTGGTGTTGGGAGTGGTTTTGGTGTTGGGAGTGGTGGTGGTGATGGGAGTGGTGGTGTTATTGGGAGTGGTGGTGGTGTTGGGAGTGGTTGTGGTGTTGGGAGTGGTGTTCGTGTTGGGAGTGGTGGTGGTGTTAGGAGTGGTGTTGGGAGTGGTGGTGGTGTTAGGAGTGGTGTTGGGAGTGGTGGTGGTGTTGGGAGTGGTTTTGGTGTTGGGAGTGGTGGTGGTGATGGGAGTGGTGGTGGTATTGGGAGTGGTGGTGGTGTTGGGAGTGGTTGTGGTGTTGGGAGTAGTGTTGGTATTGGGAGTGGTGGTGGTGTTGGGAGTGGGGTTGGTGATGGGAATGGTTGTGGTGTTGGGAGTGGTGGTGGTGTTGGGAGTGGTGGTGGTGTTGGGAATGGTGCTGGTGTTGGGAGTGGTGGTGTTGGTGTTAGGAGTGGTGTTGAGAATGGTAGTGGTGTTGGGAGTCTTGTTGGTGTTGGGAATGGTGGTGGTGTTGGGAGTTGTGATGGTGTTGGGAGTGGTGGTGGTGTTGGGAGTGGTGATAGTGTTGGGAGTGGTGGTGGTGTTGGGAGTGATGGTGGTGTTGGTGTTAGGAGTGGTGGTGGTGTTGGGAGTGGTGGTGGTATTCGGAGTAGTGGTGTTGGTATTGGAAATCGTGTTGGTTTTAGGAGTGGTGTTGTTGTAAGGAGTGGTTGTGGTGTTGGGAGTAGTGGTGGTGTTGGGAGTGAATGTGGTGTTGTAAGTAGTGGTGGTGTTGGGAGTGGTGGTGGCGTTCGGAGTGGTGTTGGTGTTGGGAGTGGTGGTGTTGACGGGAGTGGTGTTTATGTTGGGAGTGGTGTTTGTATTGGGAGTGGTGGTGGTGTTGGGAGTGGTGGTGGTGTTGGGAGTGGTGGTGGTGTTGGGAGTGGTAGTGGTGTTGGGAGTAGTGGTGGTGTTGGGAGTGGTGTTGGTGTTGGGAGTAGTGGTGGTGTTGGGAGTGGTGTTGGTGTTGGGAGTGGTGTTGGTGTTGGGAGTGGTTTATGTGTTGGGAGTGGTGGTGGTGTTGGGAGTGGTGGTGGTATTGGGAGTGGTGGTGGTGTTGGGAGTGGTTGTGATGTTGGGAGTAGTGTTGGTATTGGGAGTGGTGGTGGTGTTGGGAGTGGTGTTGGTGATGGGAATGGTTGTGGTGTTGGGAGTGGTGGTGGTGTTGGGAGTGGTGGTGGTATTGGTGTTAGGAATGGTGCTGGTGTTGGGAGTGGTGGTGTTGGTGTTAGGAGTGGTGTTGGTGTTGGGAATGGTGGTGGTGTTGGGAGTGGTGTTGGTGTTGGGAGTAGTGGTGGTGTTGTGGATAGTGTTGATGGTGTTGGGAGTGGTGGTGGTGTTGGGAGTGGTGATGGTGTTGGGAGTGGTGGTGGTGTTGGGAGTGATGGTGGTGTTGGTGTTGGGAGTGGTGGTGGTGTTGGGAGTGGTGCTGGTGTTGAGAGTGGTGGTGGTGGTTGTGGTGTTGGGAATTGTGGTGGTGTTGGAAGTGGTGGTGGTGTTTTGAGTGGTGTTGGTATTGGGAGTGGTTGTGGTGTTGGGAGTGGTTATGGTGTAGGGAGTGGTTGTGGTGTTGGGAGTGCTTGTGGTGTTGGGAGTGGTGTTGGTGTTGGGAGTGGTGTTGGTGTTGGGAGTGGTGTTGGTGTTGGAAGTGGTGATGGTGTTGGGAGTGGTGGTGGTGTTGGGAGTGGTGATGGTGTTTTGAGTGGTGGTGGTGTTGGGAGTGGTGATGGTGTTGCGAATGGTGTTGGTGTTGGGAGTGGTGGTGTTGGGAGTGGTGGTGGTGTTGGGAGTGGTGGTGTTGGGAGTGGTGTTGGTGATGGGAGTGGTTGTGGTGTTGGGAGTAGTGTTGGTATTGGGAGTGGTGGTGGTGTTGGGAGTGGTGTTGGTGATGGGAATGGTTGTGGTCTTGGGAGTGGTGGTGGTGTTGGGAGTTGTGGTGATGTTGGTGTTGGGATTGGTGTTGGTGTTGGGATTGGTGTTGGTGTTGGGAGTGGTGGTGGTGTTGGGAGTGGTGAAGTTGTTGGGAGGGGTTGGTGGTGTTGGGAGTGGTGATGGTGTTCGGAGTGGTGGTGGTGTTGGGAGTGGTGGTGGTGTTGGTATTGGGAGTGGTGGTGTTGGTATTTGGAATTGTGTTGGTGTAAGGAGTGGTTGTGGTGTTGGGAGTAGTGGTGGTGTTGGGAGTGGTTGTGGTGTTGTAGGTGGTGGTGGTGTTGGGAGTGGTGGTGGCGTTGGGAGTGGTATTGGTGTTGGGAGTGGTGGTGGTGTTTGGAGTGGTGTTGGTGTTGGGAGTGGTGTTTGTATTGGGAGTAGTGGTGGTGTTGGGAGTGGTGTTGGTGTTGGGAGTGGTGGTGGTGTTGGGAGTGGTGTTGGGAGTGGTGGTGGTGTTGGGAGTGGTTTTGGTGTTGGGAGTGGTGGTGGTGATGGGAGTGGTGGTGGTATTGGGAGTGGTGGTGGTGTTGGGAGTGGTTGTGGTGTTGGGAGTAGTGTTGGTATTGGGAGTGGTGGTGGTGTTGGGAGTGGGGTTGGTGATGGGAATGGTTGTGGTGTTGGGAGTGGTGGTGGTGTTGGGAGTGGTGGTGGTGTTGGGAATGGTGCTGGTGTTGGGAGTGGTGGTGTTGGTGTTAGGAGTGGTGTTGAGAATGGTGGTGGTGTTGGGAGTCTTGTTGGTGTTGGGAGTGGTGGTGGTGTTGGGAGTTGTGATGGTGTTGGGAGTGGTGGTGGTGTTGGGAGTGGTGATAGTGTTGGGAGTGGTGGTGGTGTTGGGAGTGATGGTGGTGTTGGTGTTGGGAGTGGTGGTGGTGTTGGGAGTGGTGCTGGTGTTGGGAGTGGTTGTGGTGTTGGGAGTTTTGGTGGTGTTGGGAGTGGTGGTGGTGTTTTGAGTGGTGTTGGTATTGGGAGTGGTTGTGGTGTTGGGAGTGGTTATGGTGTTGGGAGTGGTTATGGTGTTGGGAGTTGTTGTGGTGGGTGGAGTGGTGTTGGTGTTGGGAGTGGTGGTGTTGGGAGTGGGGGTGGTGTTGGGAGTGGTGGTGGTGGTGTTGGGAGTGGTGTTGGTGTTGGGAGTGGTGGTGGTGGTGTTGGGAGTGGTGGTGGTGGTTGTTGGGATTGGTGGTGGTGTTGGTGTTGGGATTGATGTTGGTGTTGGGAGTGGTGTGGTGTTGGGAGTGGTGTTGGTGATGGGAATGGTTGTGGTGTTGGGAGTGGTGGTGGTGTTGGGAGTGGTGGTGGTGTTGGTGTTGGGATTGATGTTGGTGTTGGGAGTGGTGTGGTGTTGGGAGTAGTGTTGGTGTTGGGAGTGGTGGTAGTGTTGGGAGTGGTGATGATGTTGGGAGTGGTGGTGGTGTTGGGAGTGATGATGGTGTTCGGAGTGGTGGTGGTGTTGGGAGTGGTGGTGGTGTTGGGATTGGGAGTGGTGGTGTTGGTATTGGGAATGGTGTTGGTGTAGGGAGTGGTGTTGGTGTTGGGAGTGGTGTTTGTATTGGGAGTGATGGTGGTGTTGGGAGTGGTGGTGGTGTTGGGAGTGGTGGTGGTATTCGGAGTAGTGGTGTTGGTATTGGAAATCGTGTTGGTTTTAGGAGTGGTGTTGTTGTAAGGAGTGGTTGTGGTGTTGGGAGTAGTGGTGGTGTTGGGAGTGAATGTGGTGTTGTAAGTGGTGGTGGTGTTGGGAGTGGTGGTGGCGTTCGGAGTGGTGTTGGTGTTGGGAGTGGTGGTGTTGACGGGAGTGGTGTTTATGTTGGGAGTGGTGTTTGTATTGGGAGTGGTGGTGGTGTTGGGAGTGGTGGTGGTGTTGG
>NW_027190878.1:0-24008 GCF_040958095.1 Procambarus clarkii
TTCTGAGATAGGTTATATAGGGTGAAGTTTTTCTCTATTTATATAAGTGTGGAAACTGGTTTAGGTAGCTTAGTGGTTTGTTATGAAAAGGCTGGTAGAGATGGGTTGAATAGTGTTAGACTTGTGTCTGCATTTAGTGGAGAACTGGATTTGGTATTTAAATGGCATCTAATATGACGTAGTCATTGTGCAAATCAACTCTAAATCAACGGGTTTACTATGATCGAGAACCTAACTATAATAGTTACCCATTGTTGGCATGCTCTTCTCTTTTTTTTACGAAATTACTTACTCACTCTCCCTTGTGAGTGAGGGTGGAGTGGTGTGTATATCACTCGGAATTCCTTAGTCGGCTTTGACGGCGAAATTATATTCACACACACATCAAGATTAGACGTTTATCTATTTAATTTACCATTGCTGCACTGTACCAATGCGTAATAAAGACGAAATTCGAGTTGAGATGGAGGGAGGGAGGTGTTGCTTTGGTGTGCTCTTACACGGCAACTCAACGATCGTTTGCCACTTCCACGCTTGCCAGTCGGCCACTAGCCTCAAAGTGAATTCTAGTGTCTTGATTAGCTTTACAATCCATCATTTACCTCAATACACACTAACAATGTGTATTTATATACTTCAATCGAGCATTCGATGCACGCATTCACCTATAATATATACGTCAAAGAAACCCAGAACCCACCCAAGTTCAAGCGCACCTGCACTCTCGCCCCTCTCCATTTGAATGCTTGTTTCCTAATTAGATTTCAAATGATTCATTCACCTCTCTAAACGCCACCACCGTCTGTATATTTACATATTTTATTTAGGCAATGTAAGCAGGCACACATTCATTCATTCATTCATTCATTCATTCATTCATTCATTCATTCATTCATTCATTCATTCATTCATTCATTCATTCACGTAAAATAACGAATAAAATTGATATAGAATCTACTATAATTTGCAAAGCGAGCGACCAACCACCAAATGTGTCATTGTGAAAGCTAGTTTCGTAATTAGCTTTGCAATACTTCATTTACCTCCCTAAACACCAACAATGAGCGAGTATTTGTATACTCGGTAAAAGCGATGGATGGATTCCTTACACATTCACATTCACATATATTAAGCAATGAATTTGCTATAGTACCTACAGTACTCAGACTTCTCGAATTACTTACATCTTCTTATATCTTAACTTTGTTGTTCATTCAACAACAGAGTCGTTTTCCAGGGAATCACGTTATGTTAGATGATGCATCGCCTCGCCTCGCCTCGCATGGCATCGAATCGCATGTCATTGCATCGCATCGCATTGAACTGCATGGTATTGAATCACAAGGCATTGAATGGCATGGCATGGCATGGCATGGCATGGCGTCACGTCACGTCTCTCGTCTCTCGTCTCTCGTCTCTCGTCTCTAGTCTCTAGTCTCTAGTCTCTAGTCTCTAGTCTCTCGTCTCTCGTCTCTCGTCTCTAGTCTCTAGTCTCTAGTCTCTCGTCTCTCGTCTCTCGTCTCTCGTCTCTCGTCTCTCGTCTCTCGTCTCTCGTCTCTCGCCTCTCGCCTCTCGCCTCTCGCCTCTCGCCTCTAGCCTCTAGCCTCTAGCCTCTAGCCTCTAGCCTCTCGCCACCCAGCCCTGCCTCGCTTCGCCTCGTCTCCGGTTTATGAAAACGATGTATCAAGCAAAGTGTTAGATGTGAAAAAGTCGTGATATATATACAAAAATGGAATAGTTGGCGCGTAATAGTGCTGTTCGTTTTCTGTTATGGTATCAGAGAGAGAACGTCTCCTATTTATATTTTTTGACGAGCGTTGGCGTAACAGGCCCCTTGCACTTTTAATTCGTTATTGTACTTTTCAAAAGCTGTAGCTACCTTAAGACACATGACAAATGGAGGTTTATGTATTAGAGTTAAGCGCTATACTCCCTGGCCAGGAGCGAATTCGTGAAACGCCACGCGAGTCTGTTTACCACTTTGCCGCCAGTTACATATTCACTACTCATGAATGAAACCATGTAATATCATGAATTTGCATATATATATATATAAATTCATTGATCAGGTAAGAAATGGTTAAAGCCTTTACTGCATGGCGTTTATATGTATGCTTGAATTCGAATATTACTCAACGATAATCACATGCCCTTTTGCAATTGAAACTCGCTACGTGGTTTCTAGCCGCAATTGTTGCCTGGTGTTGCAGAGCAACCATGCATCCTATCGCTTCTCGGCCTTTTGGCTAAGATCAAAGTGTAGTATCTGTTCTTATCAGCTTAATATCTGATACGATCCCCATGTGGGATCCTCGATATTAAACTGATTTTTGCAACATGGCGAAGTGCTAGGAGCTTGCTCCACCTTTGCCGCGGATCGGCCCGGTATTGCAGTACCTCTGGGATCGGTCCACTCCCTTCGGGGAGACCAAAAACAACCCTATCAACTAGTCAAAATCAAGTAGGAGACGATTATGTTAATTGGTTATGTACATTAATGAATCGTGTTAATTTGAATTGCAGTAATTACTTCACACCAGCCAACATCGTATGAGGAAAAAGCCTTGGAACGAGCAGCAGAAGTGAGTCAGTCGAGTCCGGGTTTGATGGGTCGAAGCTGAACAACTGCAACGAGTTAGAGAGAAGGAAGGAAGGAAGGAAGGAAGGAAGGAAGGAAGGAAGGAAGGAAGGAAGGAAGGAAGGAAGGAAGGAAGGAAGGAGAAAGAAGGAGAAAGAAGGAGAGTGAGGTGAGTAATATCATTTAATAACTTTAGATTAAAGATTATGTGCGAGCAAAGAAATACGATGGTTGGTGTGGAAGGAAAGAAGTTGATTTTATGAATGGGGGGTTGCCAGTTAGTGCAATTTTAATTGATTTTGTTTGTTTTCTGAGATAGGTTATATAGGGTGAAGTTTTTCTCTATTTATATAAGTGTGGAAACTGGTTTAGGTAGCTTAGTGGTTTGTTATGAAAAGGCTGGTAGAGATGGGTTGAATAGTGTTAGACTTGTGTCTGCATTTAGTGGAGAACTGGATTTGGTATTTAAATGGCATCTAATATGACGTAGTCATTGTGCAAATCAACTCTAAATCAACGGGTTTACTATGATCGAGAACCTAACTATAATAGTTACCCATTGTTGGCATGCTCTTCTCTTTTTTTTACGAAATTACTTACTCACTCTCCCTTGTGAGTGAGGGTGGAGTGGTGTGTATATCACTCGGAATTCCTTAGTCGGCTTTGACGGCGAAATTATATTCACACACACATCAAGATTAGACGTTTATCTATTTAATTTACCATTGCTGCACTGTACCAATGCGTAATAAAGACGAAATTCGAGTTGAGATGGAGGGAGGGAGGTGTTGCTTTGGTGTGCTCTTACACGGCAACTCAACGATCGTTTGCCACTTCCACGCTTGCCAGTCGGCCACTAGCCTCAAAGTGAATTCTAGTGTCTTGATTAGCTTTACAATCCATCATTTACCTCAATACACACTAACAATGTGTATTTATATACTTCAATCGAGCATTCGATGCACGCATTCACCTATAATATATACGTCAAAGAAACCCAGAACCCACCCAAGTTCAAGCGCACCTGCACTCTCGCCCCTCTCCATTTGAATGCTTGTTTCCTAATTAGATTTCAAATGATTCATTCACCTCTCTAAACGCCACCACCGTCTGTATATTTACATATTTTATTTAGGCAATGTAAGCAGGCACACATTCATTCATTCATTCATTCATTCATTCATTCATTCATTCATTCATTCATTCATTCATTCATTCATTCATTCATTCACGTAAAATAACGAATAAAATTGATATAGAATCTACTATAATTTGCAAAGCGAGCGACCAACCACCAAATGTGTCATTGTGAAAGCTAGTTTCGTAATTAGCTTTGCAATACTTCATTTACCTCCCTAAACACCAACAATGAGCGAGTATTTGTATACTCGGTAAAAGCGATGGATGGATTCCTTACACATTCACATTCACATATATTAAGCAATGAATTTGCTATAGTACCTACAGTACTCAGACTTCTCGAATTACTTACATCTTCTTATATCTTAACTTTGTTGTTCATTCAACAACAGAGTCGTTTTCCAGGGAATCACGTTATGTTAGATGATGCATCGCCTCGCCTCGCCTCGCATGGCATCGAATCGCATGTCATTGCATCGCATCGCATTGAACTG
The DNA here is from genome assembly GCF_040958095.1 of Procambarus clarkii. Classification (NCBI taxonomy): domain Eukaryota; kingdom Metazoa; phylum Arthropoda; class Malacostraca; order Decapoda; family Cambaridae; genus Procambarus; species Procambarus clarkii. The sequence goes on from NW_027190878.1 coordinate 4,213, forward strand.
CATGGTATTGAATCACAAGGCATTGAATGGCATGGCATGGCATGGCATGGCATGGCGTCACGTCACGTCTCTCGTCTCTCGTCTCTCGTCTCTCGTCTCTAGTCTCTAGTCTCTAGTCTCTAGTCTCTAGTCTCTCGTCTCTCGTCTCTCGTCTCTAGTCTCTAGTCTCTAGTCTCTCGTCTCTCGTCTCTCGTCTCTCGTCTCTCGTCTCTCGTCTCTCGTCTCTCGTCTCTCGTCTCTCGCCTCTCGCCTCTCGCCTCTCGCCTCTCGCCTCTAGCCTCTAGCCTCTAGCCTCTAGCCTCTCGCCACCCAGCCCTGCCTCGCTTCGCCTCGTCTCCGGTTTATGAAAACGATGTATCAAGCAAAGTGTTAGATGTGAAAAAGTCGTGATATATATACAAAAATGGAATAGTTGGCGCGTAATAGTGCTGTTCGTTTTCTGTTATGGTATCAGAGAGAGAACGTCTCCTATTTATATTTTTTGACGAGCGTTGGCGTAACAGGCCCCTTGCACTTTTAATTCGTTATTGTACTTTTCAAAAGCTGTAGCTACCTTAAGACACATGACAAATGGAGGTTTATGTATTAGAGTTAAGCGCTATACTCCCTGGCCAGGAGCGAATTCGTGAAACGCCACGCGAGTCTGTTTACCACTTTGCCGCCAGTTACATATTCACTACTCATGAATGAAACCATGTAATATCATGAATTTGCATATATATATATATTAAATTCATTGATCAGGTAAGAAATGGTTAAAGCCTTTACTGCATGGCGTTTATATGTATGCTTGAATTCGAATATTACTCAACGATAATCACATGCCCTTTTGCAATTGAAACTCGCTACGTGGTTTCTAGCCGCAATTGTTGCCTGGTGTTGCAGAGCAACCATGCATCCTATCGCTTCTCGGCCTTTTGGCTAAGATCAAAGTGTAGTATCTGTTCTTATCAGCTTAATATCTGATACGATCCCCATGTGGGATCCTCGATATTAAACTGATTTTTGCAACATGGCGAAGTGCTAGGAGCTTGCTCCACCTTTGCCGCGGATCGGCCCGGTATTGCAGTACCTCTGGGATCGGTCCACTCCCTTCGGGGAGACCAAAAACAACCCTATCAACTAGTCAAAATCAAGTAGGAGACGATTATGTTAATTGGTTATGTTACATTAATGAATCGTGTTAATTTGAATTGCAGTAATACTTCACACCAGCCAACATCGTATGAGGAAAAAAGCCTTGGAACGAGCAGCAGAAGTGAGTCAGTCGAGTCCGGGTTTGATGGGTCGAAGCTGAACAACTGCAACGAGTTAGAGAGAAGGAAGGAAGGAAGGAAGGAAGGAAGGAAGGAAGGAAGGAAGGAAGGAAGGAAGGAAGGAAGGAAGGAAGGAAGGAAGGAGAAAGAAGGAGAAAGAAGGAGAGTGAGGTGAGTAATATCATTTAATAACTTTAGATTAAAGATTATGTGCGAGCAAAGAAATACGATGGTTGGTGTGGAAGGAAAGAAGTTTGATTTTATGAATGGGGGGTTGCCAGTTGTGCAATTTTAATTGATTTTGTTTGTTTTCTGAGATAGGTTATATAGGGTGAAGTTTTTCTCTATTATATAAGTGTGGAAACTGGTTTAGGTAGCTTAGTGGTTTGTTATGAAAAGGCTGGTAGAGATGGGTTGATAGTGTTTAGACTTGTGTCTGCATTTAGTGGAGAACTGGATTTGGTATTTAAATGGCATCTAATATGACGTAGTCATTGTGCAAATCAACTCTAAATCAACGGGTTTACTATGATCGAGAACCTAACTATAATAGTTACCCATTGTTGGCATGCTCTTCTCTTTTTTTTTACGAAATTACTTACTCACTCTCCCTTGTGAGTGAGGGTGGAGTGGTGTGGTATATCACTCGGAATTCCTTAGTCGGCTTTGACGGCGAAATTATATTCACACACACATCAAGATTAGACGTTTATCTATTTAATTTACCATTGCTGCACTGTACCAATGCGTAATAAAGACGAAATTCGAGTTGAGATGGAGGGAGGGAGGTGTTGCTTTGGTGTGCTCTTACACCGGCAACTCAACGATCGTTTGCCACTTCCACGCTTGCCAGTCGGCCACTAGCCTCAAAGTGAATTCTAGTGTCTTGATTAGCTTTACAATCCATCATTTACCTCAATACACACTAACAATGTGTATGTATATACTTCAATCGAGCATTCGATGCACGCATTCACCTATAATATATACGTCAAAGAAACCCAGAACCCACCCAAGTTCAGCGCACCTGCACTCTCGCCCCTCTCCATTTGAATGCTTGTTTCCTAATTAGATTTCAAATGATTCATTCACCTCTCTAAACGCCACCACCGTCTGTATATTTACATATTTTATTTAGGCAATGTAAGCAGGCACACATTCATTCATTCATTCATTCATTCATTCATTCATTCATTCATTCATTCATTCATTCATTCATTCATTCATTCATTCACGTAAAATAACGAATAAATTGATATAGAATCTACTATAATTTGCAAAGCGAGCGACCAACCACCAAATGTGTCATTGTGAAAGCTAGTTTCGTAATTAGCTTTGCAATACTTCATTTACCTCCCTAAACACCAACAATGAGCGAGTATTTTGTATACTCGGTAAAAGCGATGGATGGATTCCTTACACATTCACATTCACATATATTAAGCAATGAATTTGCTATAGTACCTACAGTACTCAGACTTCTCGAATTACTTACATCTTCTTATATCTTAACTTTGTTGTTCATTCAACAACAGAGTCGTTTTCCAGGGAATCACGTTATGTTAGATGATGATCGCCTCGCCTCGCCTCGCATGGCATCGAATCGCATGTCATTGCATCGCATCGCATTGAACTGCATGGTATTGAATCACAAGGCATTGAATGGCATGGCATGGCATGGCATGGCACTGGCGTCACGTCACGTCTCTCGTCTCTCGTCTCTCTGTCTCTCGTCTCTCGTCTCGCGTCTCTCGTCTCTCGTCTCTCGCCCTCGCCTCTCGCCTCTCGCCTCTAGCCTCTAGCCTCTAGCCTCTAGCCTCTCGCCACCCAGCCTGCCTCGCTTCGCCTCGTCTCGGTTATGAAAACGATGTATCAAGCAAAGTGTTAGATGTGAAAAAGTCGTGATATATATACAAAAATGGAATAGTTGGCGCGTAATAGTGCTGTTCGTTTTCTGTTATGGTATCAGAGAGAGAAAACGTCTCCTATTTATATTTTTTGTACGAGCGTTGGCGCTAACAGGCCCCTTGCACTTTTAATTCGTTATTGTACTTTTCAAAAGCTGTAGCTACCTTAAGACACATGACAAATGGAGGTTTATGTATTAGAGTTAAGCGCTATACTCCCTGGCCAGGAGCGAATTCGTGAAACGCCACGCGAGTCTGTTTACCACTTTGCCGCCAGTTACATATTCACTACTCATGAATGAAACCATGTAATATCATGAATTTGCATATATATATATATATAATTCATTGATCAGGTAAGAAATGGTTAAAGCCTTTACTGCATGGCGTTTATATGTATGCTTGAATTCGAATATTACTCAACGATAATCACATGCCCTTTTGCAATTGAAACTCGCTACGTGGTTCTAGCCGCAATTGTTGCCTGGTGTTGCAGAGCAACCATGCATCCTATCGCTTCTCGGCCTTTTGGCTAAGATCAAAGTGTAGTATCTGTTCTTATCAGCTTAATATCTGATACGATCCCCATGTGGGATCCTCGATATTAAACTGATTTTTGCAACATGGCGAAGTGCTAGGAGCTTGCTCCACCTTTGCCGCGGATCGGCCCGGTATTGCAGTACCTCTGGGATCGGTCCACTCCCTTCGGGGAGACCAAAAACAACCCTATCAACTAGTCAAAATCAAGTAGGAGACGATTATGTTAATTGGTTATGTACATTAATGAATCGTGTTAATTTGAATGCAGTAATTACTTCACACCAGCCAACATCGTATGAGGAAAAAGCCTTGGAACGAGCAGCAGAAGTGAGTCAGTCGAGTCCGGGTTTGATGGGTCGAAGCTGAACAACTGCAACGAGTTAGAGAGAAGGAAGGAAGGAAGGAAGGAAGGAAGGAAGGAAGGAAGAAGGAAGGAAGGAAGGAAGGAAGGAAGGAAGGAAGGAAGGAGAAAGAAGGAGAAAGAAGGAGAGTGAGGTGAGTAATATCATTTAATAACTTTAGATTAAAGATTATGTGCGAGCAAGAAATACGATGGTTGGTGTGGAAGGAAAGAAGTTGATTTTATGAATGGGGGGTTGCCAGTTAGTGCAATTTTAATTGATTTTGTTTGTTTTCTGAGATAGGTTATATAGGGTGAAGTTTTTCTCTATTTATATAAGTGTGGAAACTGGTTTAGGTAGCTTAGTGGTTTGTTATGAAAAGGCTGGTAGAGATGGGTTGAATAGTGTTAGACTTGTGTCTGCATTTAGTGGAGAACTGGATTTGGTATTTAAATGGCATCTAATATGACGTAGTCATTGTGCAAATCAACTCTAAATCAACGGGTTTACTATGATCGAGAACCTAACTATAATAGTTACCCATTGTTGGCATGCTCTTCTCTTTTTTTTACGAAATTACTTACTCACTCTCCTTGTGAGTGAGGGTGGAGTGGTGTGTATATCACTCGGAATTCCTTAGTCGGCTTTGACGGCGAAATTATATTCACACACACATCAAGATTAGACGTTTATCTATTTAATTTACCATTGCTGCACTGTACCAATGCGTAATAAAGACGAAATTCGAGTTGAGATGGAGGGAGGGAGGTGTTGCTTTGGTGTGCTCTTACACGGCAACTCAACGATCGTTTGCCACTTCCACGCTTGCCAGTCGGCCACTAGCCTCAAAGTGAATTCTAGTGTCTTGATTAGCTTTACAATCCATCATTTACCTCAATACACACTAACAATGTGTATTTATATACTTCAATCGAGCATTCGATGCACGCATTCACCTATAATATATACGTCAAAGAAACCCAGAACCCACCCAAGTTCAAGCGCACCTGCAACTCTCGCCCCTCTCCATTTGAATGCTTGTTTCCTAATTAGATTTCAAATGATTCATTCACCTCTCTAAACGCACCACCGTCTGTATATTTACATATTTTATTTAGGCAATGTAAGCAGGCACACATTCATTCATTCATTCATTCATTCATTCATTCATTCATTCATTCATTCATTCATTCATTCATTCATTCATTCATTCACGTAAAATAACGAATAAATTGATATAGAATCTACTATAATTTGCAAAGCGAGCGACCAACCACCAAATGTGTCATTGTGAAAGCTAGTTTCGTAATTAGCTTTGCAATACTTCATTTACCTCCCTAAACACCAACAATGAGCGAGTATTTGTATACTCGGTAAAAGCGATGGATGGATTCCTTACACATTCACATTCACATATATTAAGCAATGAATTTTGCTATAGTACCTACAGTACTCAGACTTCTCGAATTACTTACATCTTCTTATATCTTAACTTTGTTGTTCATTCAACAACAGAGTCGTTTTCCCAGGGAATTCACGTTATGTTAGATGATGCATCGCCTCGCCTCGCCTCGCATGGCATCGAATCGCATGTCATTGCATCGCATCGCATTGAACTGCATGGTATTGAATCACAAGGCATTGAATGGCATGGCATGGCATGGCATGGCATGGCGTCACGTCACGTCTCTCGTCTCTCGTCTCTCGTCTCTCGTCTCTAGTCTCTAGTCTCTAGTCTCTAGTCTCTAGTCTCTCGTCTCTCGTCTCTCGTCTCTAGTCTCTAGTCTCTAGTCTCTCGTCTCTCGTCTCTCGTCTCTCGTCTCTCGTCTCTCGTCTCTCGTCTCTCGTCTCTCGTCTCATCGCCTCTCGCCTCTCGCCTCTCGCCTCTAGCCTCTAGCCTCTAGCCTCTAGCCTCTAGCCTCTCGCCACCCAGCCCTGCCTCGCTTCGCCTCGTCTCCGGTTTATGAAAACGATGTATCAAGCAAAGTGTTAGATGTGAAAAAGTCGTGATATATATACAAAAATGGAATAGTTGGCGCGTAATAGTGCTGTTCGTTTTCTGTTATGGTATCAGAGAGAGAACGTCTCCTATTTATATTTTTTGACGAGCGTTGGCGTAACAGGCCCCTTGCACTTTTAATTCGTTATTGTACTTTTCAAAAGCTGTAGCTACCTTAAGACACATGACAAATGGAGGTTTATGTATTAGAGTTAAGCGCTATACTCCTGGCCAGGAGCGAATTCGTGAAACGCCACGCGAGTCTGTTTACCACTTGCCGCCAGTTACATATTCACTACTCCTGAATGAAACCATGTAATATCATGAATTTGCATATATATATATATATAAATTCATTGATCAGGTAAGAAATGGTTAAAGCCTTTACTGCATGGCGTTTATATGTATGCTTGAATTCGAATATTACTCAACGATAATCACATGCCCTTTTGCAATTGAAACTCGCTACGTTGGTTTCTAGCCGCAATTGTTGCCTGGTGTTGCAGAGCAACCATGCATCCTATCGCTTCTCGGCCTTTTGGCTAAGATCAAAGTGTAAGTATCTGTTCTTATCAGCTTAATATCTGATACGATCCCCATGTGGGATCCTCGATATTAAACTGATTTTTGCAACATGGCGAAGTGCTAGGAGCTTGCTCCACCTTTGCCGCGGATCGGCCCGGTATTGCAGTACCTCTGGGATCGGTCCACTCCCTTCGGGGAGACCAAAAACAACCCTATCAACTAGTCAAAATCAAGTAGGAGACGATTATGTTAATTGGTTATGTACATTAATGAATCGTGTTAATTTGAATTGCAGTAATTACTTCACACCAGCCAACATCGTATGAGGAAAAAGCCTTGGAACGAGCAGCAGAAGTGAGTCAGTCGAGTCCGGGTTTGATGGGTCGAAGCTGAACAACTGCAACGAGTTAGAGAGAAGGAAGGAAGGAAGGAAGGAAGGAAGGAAGGAAGGAAGGAAGGAAGGAAGGAAGGAAGGAAGGAAGGAAGGAAGGAGAAAGAAGGAGAAAGAAGGAGAGTGAGGTGAGTAATATCATTTAATAACTTTAGATTAAAGATTATGTGCGAGCAAAGAAATACGATGGTTGGTGTGGAAGGAAAGAAGTTGATTTTATGAATGGGGGGTTGCCAGTTAGTGCAATTTTAATTGATTTTGTTTGTTTTCTGAGATAGGTTATATAGGGTGAAGTTTTTCTCTATTTATATAAGTGTGGAAACTGGTTTAGGTAGCTTAGTGGTTTGTTATGAAAAGGCTGGTAGAGATGGGTTGAATAGTGTTAGACTTGTGTCTGCATTTAGTGGAGAACTGGATTTGGTATTTAAATGGCATCTAATATGACGTAGTCATTGTGCAAATCAACTCTAAATCAACGGGTTTACTATGATCGAGAACCTAACTATAATAGTTACCCATTGTTGGCATGCTCTTCTCTTTTTTTTACGAAATTACTTACTCACTCTCCCTTGTGAGTGAGGGTGGAGTGGTGTGTATATCACTCGGAATTCCTTAGTCGGCTTTGACGGCGAAATTATATTCACACACACATCAAGATTAGACGTTTATCTATTTAATTTACCATTGCTGCACTGTACCAATGCGTAATAAAGACGAAATTCGAGTTGAGATGGAGGGAGGGAGGTGTTGCTTTGGTGTGCTCTTACACGGCAACTCAACGATCGTTTGCCACTTCCACGCTTGCCAGTCGGCCACTAGCCTCAAAGTGAATTCTAGTGTCTTGATTAGCTTTACAATCCATCATTTACCTCAATACACACTAACAATGTGTATTTATATACTTCAATCGAGCATTCGATGCACGCATTCACCTATAATATATACGTCAAAGAAACCCAGAACCCACCCAAGTTCAAGCGCACCTGCACTCTCGCCCCTCTCCATTTGAATGCTTGTTTCCTAATTAGATTTCAAATGATTCATTCACCTCTCTAAACGCCACCACCGTCTGTATATTTACATATTTTATTTAGGCAATGTAAGCAGGCACACATTCATTCATTCATTCATTCATTCATTCATTCATTCATTCATTCATTCATTCATTCATTCATTCATTCATTCATTCACGTAAAATAACGAATAAAATTGATATAGAATCTACTATAATTTGCAAAGCGAGCGACCAACCACCAAATGTGTCATTGTGAAAGCTAGTTTCGTAATTAGCTTTGCAATACTTCATTTACCTCCCTAAACACCAACAATGAGCGAGTATTTGTATACTCGGTAAAAGCGATGGATGGATTCCTTACACATTCACATTCACATATATTAAGCAATGAATTTGCTATAGTACCTACAGTACTCAGACTTCTCGAATTACTTACATCTTCTTATATCTTAACTTTGTTGTTCATTCAACAACAGAGTCGTTTTCCAGGGAATCACGTTATGTTAGATGATGCATCGCCTCGCCTCGCCTCGCATGGCATCGAATCGCATGTCATTGCATCGCATCGCATTGAACTGCATGGTATTGAATCACAAGGCATTGAATGGCATGGCATGGCATGGCATGGCATGGCGTCACGTCACGTCTCTCGTCTCTCGTCTCTCGTCTCTCGTCTCTCGTCTCTCGTCTCTCGTCTCTCGTCTCTCGTCTCTCGTCCTCTCGCTCTCGTCGCCTCTCGCCTCTAGCCTCTAGCCTCTAGCCTCTAGCCTCTCGCCACCCAGCCCTGCCTCGCTTCGCCTCGTCTCCGGTTTATGAAAACGATGTATCAAGCAAAGTGTTAGATGTGAAAAAGTCGTGATATATATACAAAAATGGAATAGTTGGCGCGTAATAGTGCTGTTCGTTTTCTGTTATGGTATCAGAGAGAGAACGTCTCCTATTTATATTTTTTGACGAGCGTTGGCGTAACAGGCCCCTTGCACTTTTAATTCGTTATTGTACTTTTCAAAAGCTGTAGCTACCTTAAGACACATGACAAATGGAGGTTTATGTATTAGAGTTAAGCGCTATACTCCCTGGCCAGGAGCGAATTCGTGAAACGCCACGCGAGTCTGTTTACCACTTTGCCGCCAGTTACATATTCACTACTCATGAATGAAACCATGTAATATCATGAATTTGCATATATATATATATAAATTCATTGATCAGGTAAGAAATGGTTAAAGCCTTTACTGCATGGCGTTTATATGTATGCTTGAATTCGAATATTACTCAACGATAATCACATGCCCTTTTGCAATTGAAACTCGCTACGTGGTTTCTAGCCGCAATTGTTGCCTGGTGTTGCAGAGCAACCATGCATCCTATCGCTTCTCGGCCTTTTGGCTAAGATCAAAGTGTAGTATCTGTTCTTATCAGCTTAATATCTGATACGATCCCCATGTGGGATCCTCGATATTAAACTGATTTTTGCAACATGGCGAAGTGCTAGGAGCTTGCTCCACCTTTGCCGCGGATCGGCCCGGTATTGCAGTACCTCTGGGATCGGTCCACTCCCTTCGGGGAGACCAAAAACAACCCTATCAACTAGTCAAAATCAAGTAGGAGACGATTATGTTAATTGGTTATGTACATTAATGAATCGTGTTAATTTGAATTGCAGTAATTACTTCACACCAGCCAACATCGTATGAGGAAAAAGCCTTGGAACGAGCAGCAGAAGTGAGTCAGTCGAGTCCGGGTTTGATGGGTCGAAGCTGAACAACTGCAACGAGTTAGAGAGAAGGAAGGAAGGAAGGAAGGAAGGAAGGAAGGAAGGAAGGAAGGAAGGAAGGAAGGAAGGAAGGAAGGAAGGAAGGAGAAAGAAGGAGAAAGAAGGAGAGTGAGGTGAGTAATATCATTTAATAACTTTAGATTAAAGATTATGTGCGAGCAAAGAAATACGATGGTTGGTGTGGAAGGAAAGAAGTTGATTTTATGAATGGGGGGTTGCCAGTTAGTGCAATTTTAATGATTTTGTTGTTTTCTGAGATAGGTTATATAGGGTGAAGTTTTTTCTCTATTTATATAAGTGTGGAAACTGGTTTAGGTAGCTTAGTGGTTTGTTATGAAAAGGCTGGTAGAGATGGGTTGAATAGTGTTGACTTGTGTCTGCATTTAGTGGAGAACTGGATTTGGTATTTAAATGGCATCTAATATGACGTAGTCATTGTGCAAATCAACTCTAAATCAACGGGTTTACTATGATCGAGACCTAACTATAATAGTTACCCATTGTTGGCATGCTCTTCTCTTTTTTTTACGAAATTACTTACTCACTCTCCTTGTGAGTGAGGGTGGAGTGGTGTGTATATCACTCGGAATTCCTTAGTCGGCTTTGACGGCGAAATTATATTCACACACACATCAAGATTAGACGTTTATCTATTTAATTTACCATTGCTGCACTGTACCAATGCGTAATAAAGACGAAATTCGAGTTGAGATGGAGGGAGGGAGGTGTTGCCTTTGGTGTGCTCTTACACGGCAACTCAACGATCGTTTGCCACTTCCACGCTTGCCAGTCGGCCACTAGCCTCAAAGTGAATTCTAGTGTCTTGATTAGCTTTACAATCCATTCATTTACCTCAATACACACTAACAATGTGTATTTATATACTTCAATCGAGCATTCGATGCACGCATTCACCTATAATATATACGTCAAGAAACCCAGAACCCACCCAAGTTCAAGCGCACCTGCACTCTCGCCCCTCTCCATTTGAATGCTTGTTTCCTAATTAGATTTCAAATGATTCATTCACCTCTCTAAACGCCACCACCGTCTGTATATTTACATATTTTATTTAGGCAATGTAAGCAGGCACACATTCATTCATTCATTCATTCATTCATTCATTCATTCATTCATTCATTCATTCATTCATTCATTCATTCATTCATTCACGTAAAATAACGAATAAAATTGATATAGAATCTACTATAATTTGCAAAGCGAGCGACCAACCACCAAATGTGTCATTGTGAAAGCTAGTTTCGTAATTAGCTTTGCAATACTTCATTTACCTCCCTAAACACCAACAATGAGCGAGTATTTGTATACTCGGTAAAAGCGATGGATGGATTCCTTACACATTCACATTCACATATATTAAGCAATGAATTTGCTATAGTACCTACAGTACTCAGACTTCTCGAATTACTTACATCTTCTTATATCTTAACTTTGTTGTTCATTCAACAACAGAGTCGTTTTCCAGGGAATCACGTTATGTTAGATGATGCATCGCCTCGCCTCGCCTCGCATGGCATCGAATCGCATGTCATTGCATCGCATCGCATTGAACTGCATGGTATTGAATCACAAGGCATTGAATGGCATGGCATGGCATGGCATGGCATGGCTGTCACGTCACGTCTCTCGTCTCTCGTCTCTCGTCTCTCGTCTCTCGTCTCTCGTCTCTCGTCTCTCGTCTCTCGCCCTCTCGCCTCTCGCCTCTCGCCTCTAGCCTCTAGCCTCTAGCCTCTAGCTCTCGCCACCCAGCCCTGGCCTCGCTTCTGCCTCGTCTCCGGTTTATGAAAAACGATGTATTCAAGCAAAGTGTTAGATTGTGAAAAAGTCGTGATATATATACAAAAATGGAATAGTTGGCGCGTAATAGTGCTGTTCGTTTTCTGTTATGGTATCAGAGAGAGAACGTCTCCTATTTATATTTTTGACGAGCGTTGGCGTAACAGGCCCCTTGCACTTTTAATTCGTTATTGTACTTTTCAAAAGCTGTAGCTACCTTAAGACACATGACAAATGGAGGTTTATGTATTAGAGTTAAGCGCTATACTCCCTGGCCAGGAGCGAATTCGTGAAACGCCACGCGAGTCTGTTTACCACTTTGCCGCCAGTTACATATTCACTACTCATGAATGAAACCATGTAATATCATGAATTTGCATATATATATATATATAAATTCATTGATCAGGTAAGAAATGGTTAAAGCCTTTACTGCATGGCGTTTATATGTATGCTTGAATTCGAATATTACTCAACGATAATCACATGCCCTTTTGCAATTGAAACTCGCTACGTGGTTTCTAGCCGCAATTGTTGCCTGGTGTTGCAGAGCAACCATGCTCCTATCGCTTCTCGGCCTTTTGGCTAAGATCAAAGTGTAGTATCTGTTCTTATCAGCTTTAATATCTGATACGATCCCCATGTGGGATCCTCGATATTAAACTGATTTTTGCAACATGGCGAAGTGCTAGGAGCTTGCTCCACCTTTGCCGCGGATCGGCCCGGTATTGCAGTACCTCTGGGATCGGTCCACTCCCTTCGGGGAGACCAAAACAACCTATCAACTAGTCAAAATCAAGTAGGAGACGATTATGTTAATTGGTTATGTACATTAATGAATCGTGTTAATTTGAATTGCAGTAATTACTTCACACCAGCCAACATCGTATGAGGAAAAAGCCTTGGAACGAGCAGCAGAAGTGAGTCAGTCGAGTCCGGGTTTGATGGGTCGAAGCTGAACAACTGCAACGAGTTAGAGAGAAGGAAGGAAGGAAGGAAGGAAGGAAGGAAGGAAGGAAGGAAGGAAGGAAGGAAGGAAGGAAGGAAGGAAGGAAGGAAGGAGAAAGAAGGAGAAAGAAGGAGAGTGAGGTGAGTAATATCATTTAATAACTTTAGATTAAAGATTATGTGCGAGCAAAGAAATACGATGGTTGGTGTGGAAGGAAAGAAGTTGATTTTATGAATGGGGGGTGCCAGTTAGTGCAATTTTAATTGATTTTGTTGTTTTCTGAGATAGGTTATAGGGTGAAGTTTTTCTCTATTTATATAAGTGTGGAAACTGGTTTAGGTAGCTTAGTGGTTTGTTATGAAAAGGCTGGTAGAGATGGGTTGAATAGTGTTAGACTTGTGTCTGCATTTAGTGGAGAACTGGATTTGGTATTTAAATGGCATCTAATATGACGTAGTCATTGTGCAAATCAACTCTAAATCAACGGGTTTACTATGATCGAGAACCTAACTATAATAGTTACCCATTGTTGGCATGCTCTTCTCTTTTTTTACGAAATTACTTACTCACTCTCCCTTGTGAGTGAGGGTGGAGTGGTGTGTATATCACTCGGAATTCCTTAGTCGGCTTTGACGGCGAAATTATATTCACACACACATCAAGATTAGACGTTTATCTATTTAATTTACCATTGCTGCACTGTACCAATGCGTAATAAAGACGAAATTCGAGTTGAGATGGAGGGAGGGAGGTGTTGCTTTGGTGTGCTCTTACACGGCAACTCAACGATCGTTTGCCACTTCCACGCTTGCCAGTCGGCCACTAGCCTCAAAGTGAATTCTAGTGTCTTGATTAGCTTTACAATCCATCATTTACCTCAATACACACTAACAATGTGTATTTATATACTTCAATCGAGCATTCGATGCACGCATTCACCTATAATATATACGTCAAAGAAACCCAGAACCCACCCAAGTTCAAGCGCACCTGCACTCTCGCCCCTCTCCATTTGAATGCTTGTTTCCTAATTAGATTTCAAATGATTCATTCACCTCTCTAAACGCCACCACCGTCTGTATATTTACATATTTTATTTAGGCAATGTAAGCAGGCACACATTCATTCATTCATTCATTCATTCAATTCATTCATTCATTCATTCATTCATTCATTCATTCATTCATTCATTCATTCACGTAAAATAACGAATAAAATTGATATAGAATCTACTATAATTTGCAAAGCGAGCGACCAACCACCAAATGTGTCATTGTGAAAGCTAGTTTCGTAATTAGCTTTGCAATACTTCATTTACCTCCCTAAACACCAACAATGAGCGAGTATTTGTATACTCGGTAAAAGCGATGGATGGATTCCTTACACATTCACATTCACATATATTAAGCAATGAATTTGCTATAGTACCTACAGTACTCAGACTTCTCGAATTACTTACATCTTCTTATATCTTAACTTTGTTGTTCATTCAACAACAGAGTCGTTTTTCCAGGGAATCACGTTATGTTAGATGATGCATCGCCTCGCTCGCCTCGCATGGCATCGAATCGCATGTCATTGCATCGCATCGCATTGAACTGCATGGTATTGAATCACAAGGCATTGAATGGCATGGCATGGCATGGCATGGCATGGCGTCACGTCACGTCTCTCGTCTCTCGTCTCTCGTCTCTCGTCTCTAGTCTCTAGTCTCTAGTCTCTAGTCTCTAGTCTCTCGTCTCTCGTCTCTCGTCTCTAGTCTCTAGTCTCTAGTCTCTCGTCTCTCGTCTCTCGTCTCTCGTCTCTCGTCTCTCGTCTCTCGTCTCTCGTCTCTCGCCTCTCGCCTCTCGCCTCTCGCCTCTCGCCTCTAGCCTCTAGCCTCTAGCCTCTAGCCTCTCGCCACCCAGCCCTGCCTCGCTTCGCCTCGTCTCCGGTTTATGAAAACGATGTATCAAGCAAGTGTTAGATGTGAAAAAGTCGTGATATATATACAAAAATGGAATAGTTGGCGCGTAATAGTGCTGTTCGTTTTCTGTTATGGTATCAGAGAGAGAACGTCTCCTATTTATATTTTTTGACGAGCGTTGGCGTAACAGGCCCCTTGCACTTTTAATTCGTTATTGTACTTTTCAAAAGCTGTAGCTACCTTAAGACACATGACAAATGGAGGTTTATGTATTAGAGTTAAGCGCTATACTCCCTGGCCAGGAGCGAATTCGTGAAACGCCACGCGAGTCTGTTTACCACTTTGCCGCCAGTTACATATTCACTACTCATGAATGAAACCATGTAATATCATGAATTTGCATATATATATATATATAAATTCATTGATCAGGTAAGAAATGGTTAAAGCCTTTACTGCATGGCGTTTATATGTATGCTTGAATTCGAATATTACTCAACGATAATCACATGCCCTTTTGCAATTGAAACTCGCTACGTGGTTTCTAGCCGCAATTGTTGCCTGGTGTTGCAGAGCAACCATGCATCCTATCGCTTCTCGGCCTTTTGGCTAAGATCAAAGTGTAGTATCTGTTCTTATCAGCTTAATATCTGATACGATCCCCATGTGGGATCCTCGATATTAAACTGATTTTTGCAACATGGCGAAGTGCTAGGAGCTTGCTCCACCTTTGCCGCGGATCGGCCCGGTATTGCAGTACCTCTGGGATCGGTCCACTCCCTTCGGGGAGACCAAAAACAACCCTATCAACTAGTCAAAATCAAGTAGGAGACGATTATGTTAATTGGTTATGTACATTAATGAATCGTGTTAATTTGAATTGCAGTAATTACTTCACACCAGCCAACATCGTATGAGGAAAAAGCCTTGGAACGAGCAGCAGAAGTGAGTCAGTCGAGTCCGGGTTTGATGGGTCGAAGCTGAACAACTGCAACGAGTTAGAGAGAAGGAAGGAAGGAAGGAAGGAAGGAAGGAAGGAAGGAAGGAAGGAAGGAAGGAAGGAAGGAAGGAAGGAAGGAAGGAAGGAGAAAGAAGGAGAAAGAAGGAGAGTGAGGTGAGTAATATCATTTAATAACTTTAGATTAAAGATTATGTGCGAGCAAAGAAATACGATGGTTGGTGTGGAAGGAAAGAAGTTGATTTATGAATGGGGGGTTGCCAGTTAGTGCAATTTTAATTGATTTTGTTTGTTTTCTGAGATAGGTTATATAGGGTGAAGTTTTTCTCTATTTAATATAAGTGTGGAAACTGGTTTAGGTAGCTTAGTGGTTTGTTATGAAAAGGCTGGTAGAGATGGGTTGAATAGTGTTAGACTTGTGTCTGCATTTAGTGGAGAACTGGATTTGGTATTTAAATGGCATCTAATATGACGTAGTCATTGTGCAAATCAACTCTAAATCAACGGGTTTACTATGATCGAGAACCTAACTATAATAGTTACCCATTGTTGGCATGCTCTTCTCTTTTTTTTACGAAATTACTTACTCACTCTCCCTTGTGAGTGAGGGTGGAGTGGTGTGTATATCACTCGGAATTCCTTAGTCGGCTTTGACGGCGAAATTATATTCACACACACATCAAGATTAGACGTTTATCTATTTAATTTACCATTGCTGCACTGTACCAATGCGTAATAAAGACGAAATTCGAGTTGAGATGGAGGGAGGGAGGTGTTGCTTTGGTGTGCTCTTACACGGCAACTCAACGATCGTTTGCCACTTCCACGCTTGCCAGTCGGCCACTAGCCTCAAAGTGAATTCTAGTGTCTTGATTAGCTTACAATCCATCATTTACCTCAATACACACTAACAATGTGTATTTATATACTTCAATCGAGCATTCGATGCACGCATTCACCTATAATATATACGTCAAAGAAACCCAGAACCCACCCAAGTTCAAGCGCACCTGCACTCTCGCCCCTCTCCATTTGAATGCTTGTTTCCTAATTAGATTTCAAATGATTCATTCACCTCTCTAAACGCCACCACCGTCTGTATATTTACATATTTTATTTAGGCAATGTAAGCAGGCACACATTCATTCATTCATTCATTCATTCATTCATTCATTCATTCATTCATTCATTCATTCATTCATTCATTCATTCATTCACGTAAAATAACGAATAAAATTGATATAGAATCTACTATAATTTGCAAAGCGAGCGACCAACCACCAAATGTGTCATTGTGAAAGCTAGTTTCGTAATTAGCTTTGCAATACTTCATTTACCTCCCTAAACACCAACAATGAGCGAGTATTTGTATACTCGGTAAAAGCGATGGATGGATTCCTTACACATTCACATTCACATATATTAAGCAATGAATTTGCTATAGTACCTACAGTACTCATACTCTCGAATTACTTACATCTTCTTATATCTTAACTTTGTTGTTCTTCAACAACAGAGTCGGTTTCCAGGAATCACGTTATGTTAGATGATGCATCGCCTCGCCTCGCCTCGCATGGCATCGAATCGCATGTCATTGCATCGCAATCGCTTGAACTGCATGGTATTGAATCACAAGGCATTGAATGGCATGGCATGGCATGGCATGGCATGGCGTCACGTCACGTCTCTCGTCTCTCGTCTCTCGTCTCTCGTCTCATCGTCTCTCGTCTCTCGTCTCTCGTCTCTCGCCTCTCGCCTCTCGCCTCTCGCCTCTAGCCTCTAGCCTCTAGCCTCTAGCCTCTCGCCACCCAGCCCTGCCTCGCTTCGCTCGTCCTCCGGTTTTATGAAAACGATGTATCAAGCAAAGTGTTAGATGTGAAAAAGTCGTGATATATATACAAAAATGGAATAGTTGGCGCGTAATAGTGCTGTTCGTTTTCTGTTATGGTATCAGAGAGAGAACGTCTCCTATTTATATTTTTTGACGAGCGTTGGCGTAACAGGCCCCTTGCACTTTTAATTCGTTATTGTACTTTTCAAAAGCTGTAGCTACCTTAAGACACATGACAAATGGAGGTTTATGTATTAGAGTTAAGCGCTATACTCCCTGGCCAGGAGCGAATTCGTGAAACGCCACGCGAGTCTGTTTACCACTTTGCCGCCAGTTACATATTCACTACTCATGAATGAAACCATGTAATATCATGAATTTGCATATATATATATATAAATTCATTGATCAGGTAAGAAATGGTTAAAGCCTTTACTGCATGGCGTTTATATGTATGCTTGAATTCGAATATTACTCAACGATAATCACATGCCCTTTTGCAATTGAAACTCGCTACGTGGTTTCTAGCCGCAATTGTTGCCTGGTGTTGCAGAGCAACCATGCATCCTATCGCTTCTCGGCCTTTTGGCTAAGATCAAAGTGTAGTATCTGTTCTTATCAGCTTAATATCTGATACGATCCCCATGTGGGATCCTCGATATTAAACTGATTTTTGCAACATGGCGAAGTGCTAGGAGCTTGCTCCACCTTTGCCGCGGATCGGCCCGGTATTGCAGTACCTCTGGGATCGGTCCACTCCCTTCGGGGAGACCAAAAACAACCCTATCAACTAGTCAAAATCAAGTAGGAGACGATTATGTTAATTGGTTATGTACATTAATGAATCGTGTTAATTTGAATTGCAGTAATTACTTCACACCAGCCAACATCGTATGAGGAAAAAGCCTTGGAACGAGCAGCAGAAGTGAGTCAGTCGAGTCCGGGTTTGATGGGTCGAAGCTGAACAACTGCAACGAGTTAGAGAGAAGGAAGGAAGGAAGGAAGGAAGGAAGGAAGGAAGGAAGGAAGGAAGGAAGGAAGGAAGGAAGGAAGGAAGGAAGGAGAAAGAAGGAGAAAGAAGGAGAGTGAGGTGAGTAATATCATTTAATAACTTTAGATTAAAGATTATGTGCGAGCAAAGAAATACGATGGTTGGTGTGGAAGGAAAGAAGTTGATTTTATGAATGGGGGGTTGCCAGTTAGTGCAATTTTAATTGATTTTGTTTGTTTTCTGAGATAGGTTATATAGGGTGAAGTTTTTCTCTATTTATATAAGTGTGGAAACTGGTTTAGGTAGCTTAGTGGTTTGTTATGAAAAGGCTGGTAGAGATGGGTTGAATAGTGTTAGACTTGTGTCTGCATTTAGTGGAGAACTGGATTTGGTATTTAAATGGCATCTAATATGACGTAGTCATTGTGCAAATCAACTCTAAATCAACGGGTTTACTATGATCGAGAACCTAACTATAATAGTTACCCATTGTTGGCATGCTCTTCTCTTTTTTTTACGAAATTACTTACTCACTCTCCCTTGTGAGTGAGGGTGGAGTGGTGTGTATATCACTCGGAATTCCTTAGTCGGCTTTGACGGCGAAATTATATTCACACACACATCAAGATTAGACGTTTATCTATTTAATTTACCATTGCTGCACTGTACCAATGCGTAATAAAGACGAAATTCGAGTTGAGATGGAGGGAGGGAGGTGTTGCTTTGGTGTGCTCTTACACGGCAACTCAACGATCGTTTGCCACTTCCACGCTTGCCAGTCGGCCACTAGCCTCAAAGTGAATTCTAGTGTCTTGATTAGCTTTACAATCCATCATTTACCTCAATACACACTAACAATGTGTATTATATACTTCAATCGAGCATTCGATGCACGCATTCACCTATAATATATACGTCAAAGAAACCCAGAACCCACCCAAGTTCAAGCGCACCTGCACTCTCGCCCCTCTCCATTTGAATGCTTGTTTCCTAATTAGATTTCAAATGATTCATTCACCTCTCTAAACGCCACCACCGTCTGTATATTTACATATTTTATTTAGGCAATGTAAGCAGGCACACATTCATTCATTCATTCATTCATTCATTCATTCATTCATATTCATTCATTCATTCATTCATTCATTCATTCATTCACGTAAAATAACGAATAAAATTGATATAGAATCTACTATAATTTGCAAAGCGAGCGACCAACCACCAAATGTGTCATTGTGAAAGCTAGTTTCGTAATTAGCTTTGCAATACTTCATTTACCTCCCTAAACACCAACAATGAGCGAGTATTTGTATACTCGGTAAAAGCGATGGATGGATTCCTTACACATTCACATTCACATATATTAAGCAATGAATTTGCTATAGTACCTACAGTACTCAGACTTCTCGAATTACTTACATCTTCTTATATCTTAACTTTGTTGTTCATTCAACAACAGAGTCGTTTTCCAGGGAATCACGTTATGTTAGATGATGCATCGCCTCGCCTCGCCTCGCATGGCATCGAATCGCATGTCATTGCATCGCATCGCATTGAACTGCATGGTATTGAATCACAAGGCATTGAATGGCATGGCATGGCATGGCATGGCA
>NW_027190879.1:0-23991 GCF_040958095.1 Procambarus clarkii
GTCCATACAGGGCACCAGCCCTCAGACCACAGTCACAGGGCACCAACCCTCAGACCACAGCCACAGGGCACCAACCCTCAGACCATAGTCACAGGGCACCAACCCTCAGACACACAGTCACAGGGCACCAGCCCTCAGACCACAGTCACAGGGCACCAACCCTCAGACCACAGTCACAGGGCACCAGCCCTCAGACCACAGTCACAGGGCACCAACCCTCAGACCACAGTCACAGGGCACCAGCCCTCAGACCACAGTCACAGGGCACCAGCCCTCAGACCACAGTCACAGGGCACCAACCCTCAGACCACAGTTACAGGGCACCAACCCTCAGACACACAGTCACAGGGCACCAACCCTCAGACACACAGTCACAGGGCACCAGCCCTCAGACCACAGTCACAGGGCACCAACCCTCAGACCACAGTCACAGGGCACCAGCCCTCAGACCACAGTCACAGGGCACCAGCCCTCAGACACACAGTCACAGGGCACCAACCCTCAGACACACAGTCACAGAGCACCAGCCCTCAGACCACAGTCACAGGGCACCAACCCTCAGACACACAGTCACAGGGCACCAACCCTCAGACCACAGTCACAGGGCACCAGCCCTCAGACCACAGTCACAGGGCACCAGCCCTCAGACCACAGTCACAGGGCACCAACCCTCAGACCACAGTCACAGGGTACCAACCCTCAGACCACAGTCACAGGGCACCAACCCTCAGACACACAGTCACAGGGCACCAGCCCCCAGACCACAGTCACAGGGCACCAGCCCCAAGACCACAGTCACAGGGCACCATCCCTCAGACACACAGTCACAGGGCACCAACCCTCAGACACACAGTCACAGGGCACCAGCCCTCAGACCACAGTCACAGGGCACCAACCCTCAGACCACAGTCACAGGGCACCAGCCCCCAGACCACAGTCACAGGGCACCAACCCTCAGACACACAGTCACAGGGCACCAACCCTCAGACCACAGTCACAGGGCACCAACCCTCAGACCACAGTCACAGGGCACCAGCCCCCAGACCACAGTCACAGGGCACCAGCCCCCAGACCACAGTCACAGGGCACCAACCCTCAGACACACAGTCACAGGGCACCAGCCCCCAGACCACAGTCACAGGGCACCAGCCCCCAGACCACAGTCACAGGGCACCAACCCTCAGACCACAGTCACAGGGCACCAGCCCCCAGACACACAGTCACAGGGCACCAACCCTCAGACACACAGTCACAGGGCACCAACCCTCAGACACACAGTCACAGGGCACCAGCCCTCAGACCACAGTCATAGGGCACCAGCCCTCAGACCACAGTCACAGGGCACCAGCCCTCAGACACACAGTCACAGGGCACCAACCCTCAGACACACAGTCACAGGGCACCAACCCTCAGACCACAGTCACAGGGCACCAACCCTCAGACACACAGTCACAGGGCACCAACCCTCAGACACACAGTCACCGGGCACCAACCCTCAGACCACAGTCATAGGGCACCAACCCTCAGACACACAGTCACAGGGCACCAACCCTCAGACACACAGTCACAGGGCACCAACCCTCAGACACACAGTCACAGGGCACCAGCCCTCAGACCACAGTCACAGGGCACCAGCCCCCAGACCACAGTCACAGGGCACCAGCCCTCAGACCACAGTCACCGGGCACCAGCCCTCAGACCACAGTCACAGGGCACCAGCCCTCAGACCACAGTCACAGGGCACCAACCCTCAGACACACAGTCTCAGGGCACCAGCCCCCAGACCACAGTCACAGGGCACCAGCCCTCAGACCACAGTCACAGGGCACCAACCCTCAGACACACAGTCACAGGGCACCAGACCCCAGACCACAGTCACAGGGCACCAGCCCTCAGACCACAGTCACCGGGCACCAACCCTCAGACCACAGTCACAGGGCACCAACCCTCAGACCACAGTCACCGGGCACCAACCCTCAGACCACAGTCACAGGGCACCAACCCTCAGACCACAGTCACAGGGCACCAACCCTCAGACCACAGTTACAGGGCACCAACCCTCAGACACACAGTCACAGGGCACCAGCCCTCAGACCACAGTCACCGGGCAGCAACCCTCAGACCACAGTCACAGGGCACCAACCCTCAGACCACAGTCACCGGGCACCAACCCTCAGACACACAGTCACAGGGCACCAGCCCTCAGACCACAGTCACAGGGCACCAACCCTCAGACCACAGTCACAGGGCACCAACCCTCAGACCACAGTTACAGGGCACCAACCCTCAGACACACAGTCACAGGGCACCAGCCCTCAGACCACAGTGACAGGGCACCAGCCCCCAGACCACAGTCACTGGGCACCAGCCCTCAGACCACAGTCACAGGGCACCAACCCTCAGACCACTGTCACAGGGCACCAACCCTCAGACACACAGTCACATAGCACCAGCCCTCAGACACACAGTCACAGGTCACCAGCCCCCAGACCACAGTCACAGGGCACCAGCCCCTAGACCACAGTCACAGGGCACCAACCCTCAGACACACAGTCACAGGGCACCAACCCTCAGACACACAGTCACAGGGCACCAGCCCTCAGACCACAGTCACAGTTCACCAACCCTCAGACACACAGTCACAGGGCACCAGCCCCCAGACCACAGTTACAGGGCACCAACCCTCAGACACACAGTCACAGGGCACCAGCCCTCAGACCACAGTCACAGGGCACCAGCCCCCAGACCACAGTCACAGGGCAGCAGCCCTAGCTCAGACCACAGTCAAATGGCACCAACCCTCAGACCACAGTCACAGGGCACCAACCCTCAGACACACAGTCACAGGGCACCAGCCCTCAGACCACAGTCACAGGGCACCAGCCCCCAGACCACAGTCACAGGGCACCAGCCCTCAGACCACAGTCACAGGGCACCAACCCTCAGACCACAGCCACAGGGCACCAACCCTCAGACCACAGTCACAGGGCACCAACCCTCAGACACACAGTCACAGGGCACCAGCCCCCAGACCACAGTCACAGGGCACCAGCCCTCAGACCACAGTCACAGGGCACCAGCCCTCAGACACACAGTCACAGGGCACCAACCCTCAGACACACAGTCACAGGGCACCAGCTCTCAGACCACAGTCACAGGGCACCAACCCTCAGACCACAGTCACAGGGCACCAGCCCTCACACCACAGTCACAGGGCACCAACCCTCAGACCACAGTCACAGGGCACCAGCCCTCAGACCACAGTCACAGGGCACCAGCCCTCAGACCACAGTCACAGGGCACCAACCCTCAGACCACAGTTACAGGGCACCAACCCTCAGACACACAGTCACAGGGCACCAACCCTCAGACACACAGTCACAGGGCACCAGCCCTCAGACCACAGTCACAGGGCACCAACCCTCAGACCACAGTCACAGGGCACCAGCCCTCAGACCACAGTCACAGGGCACCAGCCCTCAGACACACAGTCACAGGGCACCAACCCTCAGACACACAGTCACAGGGCACCAGCCCTCAGACCACAGTCACAGGGCACCAACCCTCAGACACACAGTCACAGGGCACCAACCCTCAGACCACAGTCACAGGGCACCAGCCCTCAGACCACAGTCACAGGGCACCAACCCTCAGACCACAGTCACAGGGCACCAACCCTCAGACCACAGTCACAGGGCACCAACCCTCAGACACACAGTCACAGGGCACCAACCCTCAGACACACAGTCACAGGGCACCAGCCCTCAGACCACAGTCACAGGGCACCAACCCTCAGACCACAGTCACAGGGCACCAGCCCCCAGACCACAGTCACAGGGCACCAGCCCCCAGACCACAGTCACAGGGCACCAACCCTCAGACACACAGTCACAGGGCACCAGCCCCCAGACCACAGTCACAGGGCACCAGCCCCCAGACCACAGTCACAGGGCACCAACCCTCAGACCACAGTCACAGGGCACCAGCCCCCAGACACACAGTCACAGGGCACCAGCCCCCAGACCACAGTCACAGGGCACCAACCCTCAGACACACAGTCACAGGGCACCAGCCCTCAGACCACAGTCACAGGGCACCAACCCTCAGACCACAGCCACAGGGCACCAACCCTCAGACCACAGTCACAGGGCACCAACCCTCAGACACACAGTCACAGGGCACCAGCCCCCAGACCACAGTCACAGGGCACCAGCCCTCAGACCACAGTCACTGGGCACCAGCCCTCAGACCACAGTCACAGGGCACCAACCCTCAGACACACAGTCACAGGGCACCAACCCTCAGACCACAGTCACAGTTCACCAGCCCTCAGACACACAGTCACAGGGCACCAGCCCTCAGACACACAGTCACAGGGCACCAACCCTCAGACACACAGTCACAGGGCACCAGCTCTCAGACCACAGTCACAGGGCACCAACCCTCAGACCACAGTCACAGGGCACCAGCCCTCACACCACAGTCACAGGGCACCAACCCTCAGACCACAGTCACAGGGCACCAGCCCTCAGACCACAGTCACAGGGCACCAGCCCTCAGACCACAGTCACAGGGCACCAACCCTCAGACCACAGTTACAGGGCACCAACCCTCAGACACACAGTCACAGGGCACCAACCCTCAGACACACAGTCACAGGGCACCAGCCCTCAGACCACAGTCACAGGGCACCAACCCTCAGACCACAGTCACAGGGCACCAGCCCTCAGACCACAGTCACAAGGCACCAGCCCTCAGACACACAGTCACAGGGCACCAACCCTCAGACACACAGTCACAGGGCACCAGCCCTCAGACCACAGTCACAGGGCACCAACCCTCAGACACACAGTCACAGGGCACCAACCCTCAGACCACAGTCACAGGGCACCAGCCCTCAGACCACAGTCACAGGGCACCAGATCTCAGACCACAGTCACAGGGCACCAACCCTCAGACCACAGTCACAGGGCACCAACCCTCAGACCACAGTCACAGGGCACCAACCCTCAGACACACAGTCACAGGGCACCAACCCTCAGACACACAGTCACAGGGCACCAGCCCTCAGACCACAGTCACAGGGCACCAACCCTCAGACCACAGTCACAGGGCACCAGCCCCCAGACCACAGTCACAGGGCACCAGCCCCCAGACCACAGTCACAGGGCACCAACCCTCAGACACACAGTCACAGGGCACCAGCCCCCAGACCACAGTCACAGGGCACCAGCCCCCAGACCACAGTCACAGGGCACCAACCCTCAGACCACAGTCACAGGGCACCAGCCCCCAGACACACAGTCACAGGGCACCAGCCCCCAGACCACAGTCACAGGGCACCAACCCTCAGACACACAGTCACAGGGCACCAGCCCTCAGACCACAGTCACAGGGCACCAGCCCTCAGACCACAGTCACAGGGCACCAACCCTCAGACCACAGTCACAGGGCACCAGCCCTCAGACCACAGTCACAGGGCACCAGCCCTCAGACCACAGTCACAGGGCACCAACCCTCAGACCACAGTTACAGGGCACCAACCCTCAGACACACAGTCACAGGGCACCAACCCTCAGACACACAGTCACAGGGCACCAGCCCTCAGACCACAGTCACAGGGCACCAACCCTCAGACCACAGTCACAGGGCACCAGCCCTCAGACCACAGTCACAGGGCACCAGCCCTCAGACACACAGTCACAGGGCACCAACCCTCAGACACACAGTCACAGGGCACCAGCCCTCAGACCACAGTCACAGGGCACCAACCCTCAGACACACAGTCACAGGGCACCAACCCTCAGACCACAGTCACAGGGCACCAGCCCTCAGACCACAGTCACAGGGCACCAGCCCTCAGACCACAGTCACAGGGCACCAACCCTCAGACCACAGTCACAGGGCACCAACCCTCAGACCACAGTCACAGGGCACCAACCCTCAGACACACAGTCACAGGGCACCAGCCCCCAGACCACAGTCACAGGGCACCAGCCCCAAGACCACAGTCACAGGGCACCAACCCTCAGACACACAGTCACAGGGCACCAACCCTCAGACACACAGTCACAGGGCACCAGCCCTCAGACCACAGTCACAGGGCACCAACCCTCAGACCACAGTCACAGGGCACCAGCCCCCAGACCACAGTCACAGGGCACCAACCCTCAGACACACAGTCACAGGGCACCAGCCCTCAGACCACAGTCACAGGGCACCAACCCTCAGACCACAGTCACAGGGCACCAGCCCCCAGACCACAGTCACAGGGCACCAGCCCCCAGACCACAGTCACAGGGCACCAACCCTCAGACACACAGTCACAGGGCACCAGCCCCCAGACCACAGTCACAGGGCACCAGCCCCCAGACCACAGTCACAGGGCACCAACCCTCAGACCACAGTCACAGGGCACCAGCCCCCAGACACACAGTCACAGGGCACCAACCCTCAGACACACAGTCACAGGGCACCAACCCTCAGACACACAGTCACAGGGCACCAGCCCTCAGACCACAGTCATAGGGCACCAGCCCTCAGACCACAGTCACAGGGCACCAGCCCTCAGACACACAGTCACAGGGCACCAACCCTCAGACACACAGTCACAGGGCACCAACCCTCAGACCACAGTCACAGGGCACCAACCCTCAGATACACAGTCACAGGGCACCAACCCTCAGACACACAGTCACCGGGCACCAACCCTCAGACCACAGTCACAGGGCACCAACCCTCAGACCACAGTCACAGGGCACCAGCCCCCAGACCACAGTCACAGGGCACCAACCCTCAGACACAGTCACAGGGCACCAGCCCTCAGACCACAGTCACAGGGCACCAGCCCTCAGACACACAGTCACAGGGCACCAACCCTCAGACACACAGTCACAGGGCACCAACCCTCAGACACACAGTCACCGGGCACCAACCCTCAGACCACAGTCACAGGGCACCAACCCTCAGACCACAGTCACAGAGCACCAACCCTCAGACACACAGTCACAGGGCACCAACCCTCAGACCACAGTCATAGGGCACCAACCCTCAGACACACAGTCACAGGGCACCAACCCTCAGACACACAGTCACAGGGCACCAACCCTCAGACCACAGTCATAGGGCACCAACCCTCAGTCACACAGTCACAGGGCACCAACCCTCAGACACACAGTCACAGGGCACCAACCCTCAGACACACAGTCACAGGGCACCAGCCCTCAGACACACAGTCACAGGGCACCAACCCTCAGACCACAGTCACAGGGCACCAACCCTCAGACACACAGTCACAGGGCACCAGCCCTCAGACCACAGTCACAGGGCACCAACCCTCAGACACACAGTCACATGGCACCAGCCCTCAGACACACAGTCACAGGGCACCAACCCTCAGACCACAGTCACAGGGCACCAACCCTCAGACACACAGTCACAGGGCACCAACCCTCAGACACACAGTCACAGGGCACCAGCCCCCAGACCACAGTCACAGGGCACCAACCCTCAGACCACAGTCACAGGGCACCAGCCCCCAGACCACAGTCACAGGGCACCAGCCCTCAGACACACAGTCACAGGGCACCAACCCTCAGACAACAGTCACAGGGCACCAACACTCAGACACACAGTCACAGGGCACCAACCCTCAGACACACAGTCACAGGGCACCAGCCCCCAGACCACAGTCACAGGGCACCAACCCTCAGACCACAGTCACAGGGCACCAACCCTCAGACCACAGTCACAGGGCACCAGCCCCCAGACCAGTCACAGGGCACCAACCCTCAGACACACATTCACAGGGCACCAGCCCTCAGACCACAGTCACAGGGCACCAGCCCTCAGACACACAGTCACAGGGCACCAACCCTCAGACACACAGTCACAGGGCACCAACCCTCAGACACACAGTCACCGGGCACCAACCCTCAGACCACAGTCACAGGGCACCAACCCTCAGACCACAGTCACAGAGCACCAACCCTCAGACACACAGTCACAGGGCACCAACCCTCAGACCACAGTCATAGGGCACCAACCCTCAGACACACAGTCACAGGGCACCAACCCTCAGACACACAGTCACAGGGCACCAACCCTCAGACCACAGTCATAGGGCACCAACCCTCAGTCACACAGTCACAGGGCACCAACCCTCAGACACACAGTCACAGGGCACCAACCCTCAGACACACAGTCACAGGGCACCAGCCCTCAGACACACAGTCACAGGGCACCAACCCTCAGACCACAGTCACAGGGCACCAACCCTCAGACACACAGTCACAGGGCACCAGCCCTCAGACCACAGTCACAGGGCACCAACCCTCAGACACACAGTCACAGGGCACCAGCCCTCAGACACACAGTCACAGGGCACCAACCCTCAGACCACAGTCACAGGGCACCAACCCTCAGACACACAGTCACAGGGCACCAACCCTCAGACACACAGTCACAGGACACCAGCCCCCAGACCACAGTCACAGGGCACCAACCCTCAGACCACAGTCACAGGGCACCAACCCTCAGACCACAGGCACAGGGCACCAGCCCCCAGACCACAGTCACAGGGCACCAACCCTCAGACACACATTCATAGGGCACCAGCCCTCAGACCACAGTCACAGGGCACCAACACTCAGACACACAGTCACAGGGCACCAACCCTCAGACACACAGTCACAGGGCACCAGCCCCCAGACCACAGTCACAGGGCACCAACCCTCAGACCACAGTCACAGGGCACCAACCCTCAGACCACAGTCACAGGGCACCAGCCCCCAGACCACAGTCACAGGGCACCAACCCTCAGACACACAGTCACAGGGCACCAGCCTCAGACCACAGTCACAGGGCACCAACACTCAGACACACAGTCACAGGGCACGAACCCTCAGACACACAGTCACAGGGCACCAGCCCTCAGACCACAGTCACAGGGCACCAGCCCTCAGACACACAGTCACAGGGCACCAACCCTCAGACACACAGTCACAGGGCACCAACCCTCAGACACACAGTCACAGGGCACCAGCCCTCAGACCACAGTCACAGGGCACCAGCCCTCAGATACACAGTCACAGGGCACCAACCCTCAGACACACAGTCACAGGGCACCAACCCTCAGACACACAGTCACCGGGCACCAACCCTCAGACCACAGTCACAGGGCACCAACCCTCAGACCACAGTCACAGAGCACCAACCCTCAGACACACAGTCACAGGGCACCAAAACTCAGACCACAGTCATAGGGCACCAACCCTCAGACACACAGTCACAGGGCACCAACCCTCAGACACACAGTCACAGGGCACCAACCCTCAGACCACAGTCATAGGGCACCAACCCTCAGTCACACAGTCACAGGGCACCAACCCTCAGACACACAGTCACAGGGCACCAACCCTCAGACACACAGTCACAGGGCACCAGCCCTCAGACACACAGTCACAGGGCACCAACCCTCAGACCACAGTCACAGGGCACCAACCCTCAGACACACAGTCACAGGGCACCAGCCCTCAGACCACAGTCACAGGGCACCAACCCTCAGACACACAGTCACAGGGCACCAGCCCTCAGACACACAGTCACAGGGCACCAACCCTCAGACCACAGTCACAGGGCACCAACCCTCAGACACACAGTCACAGGGCACCAACCCTCAGACACACAGTCACAGGGCACCAGCCCCCAGACCACAGTCACAGGGCACCAACCCTCAGACCACAGTCACAGGGCACCAACCCTCAGACCACAGGCACAGGGCACCAGCCCCCAGACCACAGTCACAGGGCACCAACCCTCAGACACACATTCATAGGGCACCAGCCCTCAGACCACAGTCACAGGGCACCAACACTCAGACACACAGTCACAGGGCACCAACCCTCAGACACACAGTCACAGGGCACCAGCCCCCAGACCACAGTCACAGGGCACCAACCCTCAGACCACAGTCACAGGGCACCAACCCTCAGACCACAGTCACAGGGCACCAGCCCCCAGACCACAGTCACAGGGCACCAACCCTCAGACACACAGTCACAGGGCACCAGCCCTCAGACCACAGTCACAGGGCACCAACACTCAGACACACAGTCACAGGGCACCAACCCTCAGACACACAGTCACAGGGCACCAGCCCTCAGACCACAGTCACAGGGCACCAGCCCTCAGACACACAGTCACAGGGCACCAACCCTCAGACACACAGTCACAGGGCACAAACCCTCAGACACACACAGTCACAGGGCACCAACCCTCAGACACACAGTCACAGGGCACCAACCCTCAGACACACAGTCACAGGGCACCAGCCCTCAGACACACAGTCACAGGGCACCAACCCTCAGACCACAGTCACAGGGCACCAACCCTCAGACACACAGTCACAGGGCACCAGCCCTCAGACCACAGTCACAGGGCACCAGCCCCCAGACCACAGTCACAGGGCACCAGCCCCCAGACCACAGTCACAGGGCACCAACCCTCAGACCACAGTCACAGGGCACCAGCCCCCAGACACACAGTCACAGGGCACCAACCCTCAGACACACAGTCACAGGGCACCAACCCCCAGACCACAGTCACAGGGCACCAGCCCCAAGACCACAGTCACAGGGCACCAACCCTCAGACTTACAGTCACAGGGCACCAACCCTCAGACACACAGTCACAGGGCACCAGCCCTCAGACCACAGTCACAGGGCACCAACCCTCAGACCACAGTCACAGGGCACCAGCCCCCAGACCACAGTCACAGGGCACCAACCCTCAGACACACAGTCACAGGGCACCAGCCCCCAGACCACAGTCACAGGGCACCAACCCTCAGACACACAGTCACAGGGCACCAGCCCTCAGACCACAGTCACAGGGCACCAGCCCCCAGACCACAGTCACAGGGCACCAACCCTCAGACACACAGTCACAGGGCACCAGCCCCCAGACCACAGTCACAGGGCACCAGCCCCCAGACCAAAGTCACAGGGCACCAACCCTCAGACCACAGTCACAGGGCACCAGCCCCCAGACACACAGTCACAGGGCACCAACCCTCAGACACACAGTCACAGGGCACCAACCCTCAGACACACAGTCACAGGGCACCAGCCCTCAGACCACAGTCATAGGGCACCAGCCCTCAGACCACAGTCACAGGGCACCAGCCCTCAGACACACAGTCACAGGGCACCAACCCTCAGACACACAGTCACAGGGCACCAACCCTCAGACCACAGTCACAGGGCACCAACCCTCAGACACACAGTCACAGGGCACCGACCCTCAGACACACAGTCACCGGACACCAA
Organism: Procambarus clarkii; assembly: GCF_040958095.1. Taxonomy (NCBI): domain Eukaryota; kingdom Metazoa; phylum Arthropoda; class Malacostraca; order Decapoda; family Cambaridae; genus Procambarus; species Procambarus clarkii. The sequence goes on from NW_027190879.1 coordinate 11,328, forward strand.
CCCTCAGACCACAGTCACAGGGCACCAACCCTCAGACCACAGTCACAGGGCACCAGCCCCCAGACCACAGTCACAGGGCACCAACCCTCAGACACACAGTCACAGGGCACCAGACCCCAGACCACAGTCACAGGGCACCAGCCCTCAGACCACAGTCACCGGGCACCAACCCTCAGACCACAGTCACAGGGCACCAACCCTCAGACCACAGTCACCGGGCACCAACCCTCAGACCACAGTCACAGGGCACCAACCCTCAGACCACAGTCACAGGGCACCAACCCTCAGACCACAGTTACAGGGCACCAACCCTCAGACACAGAGTCACAGGGCACCAGCCCTCAGACCACAGTCACCGGGCACCAACCCTCAGACCACAGTCACAGGGCACCAACCCTCAGACCACAGTCACCGGGCACCAACCCTCTGACACACAGTCACAGGGCACCAGCCCTCAGACACACAGTCACAGGGCACCAACCCTCAGACCACAGTCACAGGGCACCAACCTTCAGACACACAGTCACAGGGCACCAGCCCTTAGACCACAGTCACAGGGCACCAACCCTCAGACACACAGTCACAGGGCACCAGCCCTCAGACACACAGTCACAGGGCACCAACCCTCAGACCACAGTCACAGGGCACCAACCCTCAGACACACAGTCACCGGGCACCAACCCTCAGACCACAGTCACAGGGCACCAACCCTCAGACCACAGTCACAGGGCACCAGCCCCCAGACCACAATCACAGGGCACCAACCCTCAGACACACAGTCACAGGGCACCAGCCCTCAGACCACAGTCACAGGGCACCAGCCCTCAGACACACAGTCACAGGGCACCAACCCTCAGACACACAGTCACAGGGCACCAACCCTCAGACACACAGTCACCGGGCACCAACCCTCAGACCACAGTCACAGGGCACCAACCCTCAGACCACAGTCACAGAGCACCAACCCTCAGACACACAGTCACAGGGCACCAACCCTCAGACCACAGTCATAGGGCACCAGCCCTCAGACACACAGTCACAGGGCACCAACCCTCAGACACACAGTCACAGGGCACCAACCCTCAGACCACAGTCATAGGGCACCAACCCTCAGTCACACAGTCATAGGGCACCAACCCTCAGACACACAGTCACAGGGCACCAACCCTCAGACACACAGTCACAGGGCACCAGCCCTCAGACACACAGTCACAGGGCACCAACCCTCAGACCACAGTCACAGGGCACCAACCCTCAGACACACAGTCACAGGGAACCAGCCCTCAGACCACAGTCACAGGGCACCAACCCTCAGACACACAGTCACAGGGCACCAGCCCTCAGACAAACAGTCACAGGGCACCAACCCTCAGACCACAGTCACAGGGCACCAACCCTCAGACACACAGTCACAGGGCACCAACCCTCAGACCACAGTCATAGGGCACCAACCCTCAGTCACACAGTCACAGGGCACCAACCCTCAGACACACAGTCACAGGGCACCAACCCTCAGACACACAGTCACAGGGCACCAGCCCTCAGACACACAGTCACAGGGCACCAACCCTCAGACCACAGTCACAGGGCACCAACCCTCAGACACACAGTCACAGGGAACCAGCCCTCAGACCACAGTCACAGGGCACCAACCCTCAGACACACAGTCACAGGGCACCAGCCCTCAGACACACAGTCACAGGGCACCAACCCTCAGACCACAGTCACAGGGCACCAACCCTCAGACACACAGTCACAGGGCACCAACCCTCAGACACACAGTCACAGGGCACCAGCCCCCAGACCACAGTCACAGGGCACCAACCCTCAGACCACAGTCACAGGGCACCAACCCTCAGACCACAGGCACAGGGCACCAGCCCCCAGACCACAGTCACAGGGCACCAACCCTCAGACACACATTCATAGGGCACCAGCCCTCAGACCACAGTCACAGGGCACCAACACTCAGACACACAGTCACAGGGCACCAACCCTCAGACACACAGTCACAGGGCACCAGCCCCCAGACCACAGTCACAGGGCACCAACCCTCAGACCACAGTCACAGGGCACCAAACCTCAGACCACAGTCACAGGGCACCAGCCCCCAGACCACAGTCACAGGGCACCAACCCTCAGACACACAGTCACAGGGCACCAGCCCTCAGACCACAGTCACAGGGCACCAACACTCAGACACACAGTCACAGGGCACCAACCCTCAGACACACAGTCACAGGGCACCAGCCCTCAGACCACAGTCACAGGGCACCAGCCCTCAGACACACAGTCACAGGGCACCAACCCTCAGACACACAGTCACAGGGCACCAACCCTCAGACACACAGTCACAGCCCTCCAAACACACACCGAAACTACGACGTTGGTACAACGTTCGAACAAGTTTTAACACCACCTAACCAGTTATAACAACCAATATATCAAGTTGTAACAACGTTCCAATACGTCATAAACACGTTAAGCCAAGATGTAACAACTTTATTACAAGTTGTAACAAGCGGAAAATAGAGACAGTTTCGGTTTGTGTTTCCAGGGAGGGCACCAGCCCTCAGACCACAGTCACAGGGCACCAGCCCTCAGACACGCAGTCACAGGGCACCAACCCTCAGACACACAGTCACAGGGCACCAACCCTCAGACACACAGTCACCGGGCACCAACCCTCAGACCACAGTCACAGGGCACCAACCCTCAGACCACAGTCACAGAGCACCAACCCTCAGACACACAGTCACAGGGCACCAACCCTCAGACCACAGTCATAGGGCACCAACCCTCAGACACACAGTCACAGGGCACCAACCCTCAGACACACAGTCACCGGGCACCAACCCTCAGACCACAGTCACAGGGCACCAACCCTCAGACCACAGTCACAGAGCACCAACCCTCAGACACACAGTCACAGGGCACCAACCCTCAGACCACAGTCATAGGGCACCAACCCTCAGACACACAGTCACAGGGCACCAACCCTCAGACACACAGTCACAGGGCACCAACCCTCAGACCACAGTCATAGGGCACCAACCCTCAGTCACACAGTCACAGGGCACCAACCCTCAGACACACAGTCACAGGGCACCAACCCTCAGACACACAGTCACAGGGCACCAGCCCTCAGACACACAGTCACAGGGCACCAACCCTCAGACCACAGTCACAGCCCTGGAAACACAAACCGAAACTGTCTCTATTTTCCGCTTGTTACAACTTGTAATAAAGTTGTTACATTTTGGCTTAACGTGTTTATGACGTATTAGAACGTTGTTACAACTTGCTATATTGGTTGTTATAACTGGTTAGGAGGTGTTAAAACTTGTTCGAACGTTGTAGGAACGTCGTAGTTTCGGTGTGTGTTTGGCGGGAGGGCACCAACCCTCAGACACACAGTCACAGGGCACCAGCCCTCAGACCACAGTCACAGGGCACCAACCCTCAGACACACAGTCACATGGCACCAGCCCTCAGACACACAGTCACAGGGCACCAACCCTCAGACCACAGTCACAGGGCACCAACCCTCAGACACACTGTCACAGGGCACCAACCCTCAGACACACAGTCACAGGGCACCAGCCCCCAGACCACAGTCACAGGGCACCAACCCTCAGACCACAGTCACAGGGCACCAGCCCCCAGACCACAGTCACAGGGCACCAGCCCTCAGACACACAGTCACAGGGCACCAACCCTCAGACCACAGTCACAGGGCACCAACACTCAGACACACAGTCACAGGGCACCAACCCTCAGACACACAGTCACAGGGCACCAGCCCCCAGACCACAGTCACAGGGCACCAACCCTCAGACCACAGTCACAGGGCACCAACCCTCACACCACAGTCACAGGGCACCAGCCCCCAGACCAGTCACAGGGCACCAACCCTCAGACACACAGTCACAGGGCACCAGCCCTCAGACCACAGTCACAGGGCACCAGCCCTCAGACACACAGTCACCGGGCACCAACCCTCAGACACACAGTCACAGGGCACCAACCCTCAGACACACAGTCACCGGGCACCAACCCTCAGACCACAGTCACAGGGCACCAACCCTCAGACCACAGTCACAGAGCACCAACCCTCAGACACACAGTCACAGGGCACCAACCCTCAGACCACAGTCATAGGGCACCAACCCTCAGACACACAGTCACAGGGCACCAACCCTCAGACACACAGTCACAGGGCACCAACCCTCAGACCACAGTCATAGGGCACCAACCCTCAGTCACACAGTCACTGGGCACCAACCCTCAGACACACAGTCACAGGGCACCAACCCTCAGACACACAGTCACAGGGCACCAGCCCTCAGACACACAGTCACAGGGCACCAACCCTCAGACCACAGTCACAGGGCACCAACCCTCAGACACACAGTCACAGGGAACCAGCCATCAGACCACAGTCACAGGGCACCAACCCTCAGACACACAGTCACAGGGCACCAGCCCTCAGACACACAGTCACAGGGCACCAACCCTCAGACCACAGTCACAGGGCACCAACCCTCAGACACACAGTCACAGGGCACCAACCCTCAGACACACAGTCACAGGGCACCAGTCCCCAGACCACAGTCACAGGGCACCAACCCTCAGACCACAGTCACAGGGCACCAACCCTCAGACCACAGGCACAGGGCACCAGCCCCCAGACCACAGTCACAGGGCACCAACCCTCAGACACACATTCATAGGGCACCAGCCCTCAGACCACAGTCACAGGGCACCAACACTCAGACACACAGTCACAGGGCACCAACCCTCAGACACACAGTCACAGGGCACCAGCCCCCAGACCACAGTCACAGGGCACCAACCCTCAGACCACAGTCACAGGGCACCAACCCTCAGACCACAGTCACAGGGCACCAGCCCCCAGACCACAGTCACAGGGCACCAACCCTCAGACACACAGTCACAGGGCACCAGCCCTCAGACCACAGTCACAGGGCACCAACACTCAGACACACAGTCACAGGGCACCAACCCTCAGACACACAGTCACAGGGCACCAGCCCTCAGACCACAGTCACAGGGCACCAGCCCTCAGACACACAGTCACAGGGCACCAACCCTCAGACACACAGTCACAGGGCACCAACCCTCAGACACACAGTCACAGGGCACCAGCCCTCAGACCACAGTCACAGGGCACCAGCCCTCAGACACACAGTCACAGGGCACCAACCCTCAGACACACAGTCACAGGGCACCAACCCTCAGACACACAGTCACCGGGCACCAACCCTCAGACCACAGTCACAGAGCACCAACCCTCAGACACACAGTCACAGGGCACCAACCCTCAGACCACAGTCATAGGGCACCAACCCTCAGACACACAGTCACAGGGCACCAACCCTCAGACACACAGTCACAGGGCACCAACCCTCAGACCACAGTCATAGGGCACCAACCCTCAGTCACACAGTCACAGGGCACCAACCCTCAGACACACAGTCACAGGGCACCAACCCTCAGACACACAATCACAGGGCACCAGCCCTCAGACACACAGTCACAGGGCACCAACCCTCAGACCACAGTCACAGGGCACCAACCCTCAGACACACAGTCACAGGGCACCAGCCCTCAGACCACAGTCACAGGGCACCAACCCTCAGACACACAGTCACAGGGCACCAGCCCTCAGACACACAGTCACAGGGCACCAACCCTCAGACCACAGTCACAGGGCACCAACCCTCAGACACACAGTCACAGGGCACCAACCCTCAGACACACAGTCACAGGGCACCAGCCCCCAGACCACAGTCACAGGGCACCAACCCTCAGACCACAGTCACAGGGCACCAACCCTCAGACCACAGGCACAGGGCACCAGCCCCCAGACCACAGTCACAGGGCACCAACCCTCAGACACACATTCATAGGGCACCAGCCCTCAGACCACAGTCACAGGGCACCAACACTCAGACACACAGTCACAGGGCACCAACCCTCAGACACACAGTCACAGGGCACCAGCCCCCAGACCACAGTCACAGGGCACCAACCCTCTGACCACAGTCACAGGGCACCAACCCTCAGACCACAGTCACAGGGCACCAGCCCCCAGACCACAGTCACAGGGCACCAACCCTCAGACACACAGTCACAGGGCACCAGCCCTCAGACCACAGTCACAGGGCACCAACACTCAGACACACAGTCACAGGGCACCAACCCTCAGACACACAGTCACAGGGCACCAGCCCCCAGACCACAGTCACAGGGCACCAGCCCTCAGACACACAGTCACAGGGCACCAACCCTCAGACACACAGTCACAGGGCACCAACCCTCAGACACACACAGTCACAGGGCACCAACCCTCAGACACACAGTCACAGGGCACCAACCCTCAGACACACAGTCACAGGGCACCAGCCCTCAGACACACAGTCACAGGGCACCAACCCTCAGACCACAGTCACAGGGCACCAACCCTCAGACACACAGTCACAGGGCACCAGCCCTCAGACCACAGTCACAGGGCACCAGCCCCCAGACCACAGTCACAGGGCACCAGCCCCCAGACCACAGTCACAGGGCACCAACCCTCAGACCACAGTCACAGGGCACCAGCCCCCAGACACACAGTCACAGGGCACCAACCCTCAGACACACAGTCACAGGGCACCAACCCCCAGACCACAGTCACAGGGCACCAGCCCCAAGACCACAGTCACAGGGCACCAACCCTCAGACACACAGTCACAGGGCACCAACCCTCAGACACACAGTCACAGGGCACCAGCCCTCAGACCACAGTCACAGGGCACCAACCCTCAGACCACAGTCACAGGGCACCAGCCCCCAGACCACAGTCACAGGGCACCAACCCTCAGACACACAGTCACAGGGCACCAGCCCCCAGACCACAGTCACAGGGCACCAACCCTCAGACACACAGTCACAGGGCACCAGCCCTCAGACCACAGTCACAGGGCACCAGCCCCCAGACCACAGTCACAGGGCACCAACCCTCAGACACACAGTCACAGGGCACCAGCCCCCAGACCACAGTCACAGGGCACCAGCCCCCAGACCACAGTCACAGGGCACCAACCCTCAGACCACAGTCACAGGGCACCAGCCCCCAGACACACAGTCACAGGGCACCAACCCTCAGACACACAGTCACAGGGCACCAACCATCAGACACACAGTCACAGGGCACCAGCCCTCAGACCACAGTCATAGGGCACCAGCCCTCAGACCACAGTCACAGGGCACCAGCCCTCAGACACACAGTCACAGGGCACCAACCCTCAGACACACAGTCACAGGGCACCATCCCTCAGACCACAGTCACAGGGCACCAACCCTCAGACACACAGTCACAGGGCACCAACCCTCAGACACACAGTCACCGGACACCAACCCTCAGACCACAGTCACAGGGCACCAACCCTCAGACCACAGTCACAGGGCACCAGCCCCCAGACCACAGTCACAGGGCACCAACCCTCAGACACACAGTCACAGGGCACCAGACCCCAGACCACAGTCACAGGGCACCAGCCCTCAGACCACAGTCACCGGGCACCAACCCTCAGACCACAGTCACAGGGCACCAACCCTCAGACCACAGTCACCGGGCACCAACCCTCAGACCACAGTCACAGGGCACCAACCCTCAGACCACAGTCACAGGGCACCAACCCTAAGACCACAGTTACAGGGCACCAACCCTCAGACACAGAGTCACAGGGCACCAGCCCTCAGACCACAGTCACCGGGCACCAACCCTCAGACCACAGTCACAGGGCACCAACCCTCAGACCACAGTCACCGGGCACCAACCCTCTGACACACAGTCACAGGGCACCAGCCCTCAGACACACAGTCACAGGGCACCAACCCTCAGACCACAGTCACAGGGCACCAACCCTCAGACACACAGTCACAGGGCACCAGCCCTCAGACCACAGTCACAGGGCACCAACCCTCAGACACACAGTCACAGGGCACCAGCCCTCAGACACACAGTCACAGGGCACCAACCCTCAGACACACACAGTCACAGGGCACCAACCCTCAGACACACAGTCACAGGGCACCAACCCTCAGACACACAGTCACAGGGCACCAGCCCTCAGACACACAGTCACAGGGCACCAACCCTCAGACCACAGTCACAGGGCACCAACCCTCAGACACACAGTCACAGGGCACCAGCCCTCAGACCACAGTCACAGGGCACCAGCCCCCAGACCACAGTCACAGGGCACCAGCCCCCAGACCACAGTCACAGGGCACCAACCCTCAGACCACAGTCACAGGGCACCAGCCCCCAGACACACAGTCACAGGGCACCAACCCTCAGACACACAGTCACAGGGCACCAACCCCCAGACCACAGTCACAGGGCACCAGCCCCAAGACCACAGTCACAGGGCACCAACCCTCAGACACACAGTCACAGGGCACCAACCCTCAGACACACAGTCACAGGGCACCAGCCCTCAGACCACAGTCACAGGGCACCAACCCTCAGACCACAGTCACAGGGCACCAGCCCCCAGACCACAGTCACAGGGCACCAACCCTCAGACCACAGTCACAGGGCACCAGCCCCCAGACCACAGTCACAGGGCACCAACCCTCAGACACACAGTCCCAGGGCACCAGCCCCCAGACCACAGTCACAGGGCACCAACCCTCAGACACACAGTCACAGGGCACCAGCCCTCAGACCACAGTCACAGGGCACCAGCCCCCAGACCACAGTCACAGGGCACCAACCCTCAGACACACAGTCACAGGGCACCAGCCCCCAGACCACAGTCACAGGGCACCAGCCCCCAGACCACAGTCACAGGGCACCAACCCTCAGACCACAGTCACAGGGCACCAGCCCCCAGACACACAGTCACAGGGCACCAACCCTCAGACACACAGTCACATGGCACCAACCCTCAGACACACAGTCACAGGGCACCAGCCCTCAGACCACAGTCATAGGGCACCAGCCCTCAGACCACAGTCACAGGGCACCAGCCCTCAGACACACAGTCACAGGTCACCAACCCTCAGACACACAGTCACAGGGCACGAACCCTCAGACCACAGTCACAGGGCACCAACCCTCAGACACACAGTCACAGGGCACCAACCCTCAGACACACAGTCACCGGGCACTAACCCTCAGACCACAGTCACAGGGCACCAACCCTCAGACCACAGTCACAGGGCACCAGCCCCCAGACCACAGTCACAGGGCACCAACCCTCAGACACACAGTCACAGGGCACCAGACCCCAGACCACAGTCACAGGGCACCAGCCCTCAGACCACAGTCACCGGGCACCAACCCTCAGACCACAGTCACAGGGCACCAACCCTCAGACCACAGTCACCGGGCACCAACCCTCAGACCACAGTCACAGGGCACCAACCCTCAGACCACAGTCACAGGGCATCAACCCTCAGACCACAGTTACAGGGCACCAACCCTCAGACACATAGTCACAGGTCACCAGCCCTCAGACCACAGTCACCGGGCACCAACCCTCAGACCACAGTCACAGGGCACCAACCCTCAGACCACAGTCACCGGGCACCAACCCTCTGACACACAGTCACAGGGCACCAGCCCTCAGACCACAGTCACAGGGCACCAACCCTCAGACCACAGTCACAGGGCACCAACCCTCAGACCACAGTTACAGGGCACCAACCCTCAGACACACAGTCACAGGGCACCAGCCCTCAGACCACAGTCACAGGGCACCAGCCCCCAGACCACAGTCACAGGGCACCAGCCCTCAGACCACAGTCACAGGGCACCAACCCTCATGACCACAGTCACAGGGCACCAACCCTCAGACACACAGTCACAGGGCACCAGCCCTCAGACACACAGTCACAGGGCACCAGCCCCCAGACCACAGTCACAGGGCACCAGCCCCTAGACCACAGTCACAGGGCACCAACCCTCAGACACACAGTCACAGGGCACCAACCCTCAGACACACAGTCACAGGGCACCAGCCCTCAGACCACAGTCACAGGGCACCAACCCTCAGACACACAGTCACAGGGCACCAGCCCCCAGACCACAGTTACAGGGCACCAACCCTCAGACACACAGTCACAGGGCACCAGCCCTCAGACCACAGTCACAGGGCAACAGCCCCCAGACCACAGTCACAGGGCACCAGCCCTCAGACCACAGTCACAGGGCACCAACCCTCAGACCACAGTCACAGGGCACCAACCCTCAGACACACAGTCACAGGGCACCAGCCCTCAGACCACAGTCACAGGGCACCAGCCCCCAGACCACAGTCACAGGGCACCAGCCCTCAGACCACAGTCACAGGGCACCAACCCTCAGACCACAGCCACAGGGCACAAACCCTCAGACCACAGTCACAGGGCACCTACCCTCAGACACACAGTCACAGGGCACCAGCCCCCAGACCACATTCACAGGGCACCAGCCCTCAGACCACAGTCACCGGGCACCAGCCCTCAGACCACAGTCACAGGGCACCAACCCTCAGACACACAGTCACAGGGCACCAACCCTCAGACCACAGTCACAGGGCACCAGCCCTCAGACACACAGTCACAGGGCACCAGCCCTCAGACCACAGTCACAGGGCACCAACCCTCAGACCACAGTCACAGGGCACCAACCCTCAGACCACAGTTACAGGGCACCAACCCTCAGACACACAGTCACAGGGCACCAGCCCTCAGACCACAGTCACAGGGCACCAGCCCCCAGACCACAGTCACAGGGCACCAGCCCTCAGACCACAGTCACAGGGCACCAACCCTCTGACCACAGTCACAGGGCACCAACCCTCAGACACACAGTCACAGGGCACCAGCCCTCAGACACACAGTCACAGGGCACCAGCCCCCAGACCACAGTCACAGGGCACCAGCCCCTAGACCACAGTCACAGGGCACCAACCCTCAGACACACAGTCACAGGGCACCAACCCTCAGACACACAGTCACAGGGCACCAGCCCTCAGACCACAGTCACAGGGCACCAACCCTCAGACACAGTCACAGGGCACCAGCCCCCAGACCACAGTTACAGGGCACCAACCCTCAGACACACAGTCACAGGGCACCAGCCCTCAGACCACAGTCACAGGGCAACAGCCCCCAGACCACAGTCACAGGGCACCAGCCCTCAGACCACAGTCACAGGGCACCAACCCTCAGACCACAGTCACAGGGCACCAACCCTCAGACACACAGTCACAGGGCACCAGCCCTCAGACCACAGTCACAGGGCACCAGCCCCCAGACCACAGTCACAGGGCACCAGCCCTCAGACCACAGTCACAGGGCACCAACCCTCAGACCACAGCCACAGGGCACAAACCCTCAGACCACAGTCACAGGGCACCAACCCTCAGACACACAGTCACAGGGCACCAGCCCCCAGACCACATTCACAGGGCACCAGCCCTCAGACCACAGTCACCGGGCACCAGCCCTCAGACCACAGTCACAGGGCACCAACCCTCAGACACACAGTCACAGGGCACCAACCCTCAGACCACAGTCACAGGGCACCAGCCCTCAGACACACAGTCACAGGGCACCAACCCTCAGACACACAGTCACAGGGCACCAGCCCTCAGACCACAGTCACAGGGCACCAACCCTCAGACCACAGTCACAGGGCACCAGCCCTCAGACACACAGTCATAGGGCACCAGCCCTCAGACCACAGTCACAGGGCACCAACCCTCAGACCACAGTCACAGGGCACCAGCCCTCAGACCACAGTCACAGGGCACCAGCCCTCAGACCACAGTCACAGGGCACCAACCCTCGGACCACAGTTACAGGGCACCAACCCTCAGACACACAGTCACAGGGCACCAACCCTCAGACACACAGTCACAGGGCACCAGCCCTCAGACCACAGTCACAGGGCACCAACCCTCAGACCACAGTCACAGGGAAACAGCCCTCAGACCACAGTCACAGGGCACCAGCCCTCAGACACACAGTCACAGGGCACCAACCCTCAGACACACAGTCACAGGGCACCAGCCCTCAGACCACAGTCACAGGGCACCAACCCTCAGACACACAGTCACAGGGCACCAACCCTCAGACCACAGTCACAGGGCACCAGCCCTCAGACCACAGTCACAGGGCACCAGCCCTCAGACCACAGTCACAGGGCTCCAACCCTCAGACCACAGTCACAGGGCACCAACCCTCAGACACACAGTCACAGGGCACCAGCCCCCAGACCACAGTCACAAGGCACCAGCCCCCAGACCACAGTCACAGGGCACCAACCCTCAGACACACAGTCACAGGGCACCAACCCTCAGACACACAGTCACAGGGCACCAGCCCTCAGACCACAGTCACAGGGCACCAACCCTCAGACCACAGTCACAGGGCACCAGCCCCCAGACCACAGTCACAGGGCACCAACCCTCAGACACACAGTCACAGGGCACCAGCCCTCAGACCACAGTCACAGGGCACCAACCCTCAGACCACAGTCACAGGGCACCAGCCCCCAGACCACAGTCACAGGGCACCAGCCCCCAGACCACAGTCACAGGGCACCAACCCTCAGACACACAGTCACAGGGCACCAGCCCCCAGACCACAGTCACAGGGC
>NW_027190880.1:0-23935 GCF_040958095.1 Procambarus clarkii
ATTGTTTATAAAAAGACACTAACTAACCCTGTTTGCTCCGAGGTATAAATACAGGTGCCAAATTTTATTCAGATGGCAACTCCAGCGTGGCCTAGTCGGATAGAACATGTTCCTAATCCGGATAGACCTGCGTTCGAGCCTGTCGCAACGGATGCAACTACAGGGCACAGATAGATTTCTGTGATGTCCTCTCCTGTAGGAGCATCAGTTTCGATAGATTCTCTGGATAGCCGAAGATTGATTGACTGATCCCTTGGAATGTGGGGAAGGGTTGAAATCCGGGGGCCCACGGACGGATACCTGGATCCACTGACCTCGGGCAGGTCTTTCAATTCACCTGGATTTCAGGTGGGGAGAAGGGAGGCAATTTGGGTCGACACAAATGGCTTCCTGGACCCAGAACTCCATGGATACACGTGTTCGTGTATCCTTGGATACATGTCCGTGTATCACAGACAAGCATAGATAGTCACACGGATTGATCACACGGATACATTTCCGTGTGATCCGTGAATCCGTGTGATACGGGATTCGAACCTAGGTGGGTGGGGATAAGGATAAGGGAGGCAATTTGAGGGGACACAAATGGCTTCCTGGACCCCAGAACCCCATGGATAACCCTAAACATAATACGGTTACGAAATCCCATAAGATAAGATACACGGACATACATAAGATACACGAAAATCCCTAAGATACACGGATAGGTTCGTGTCACAGGTAACAGGGGGACGGAAAGGAGGGAGGAAGGGGAGAGGGAGGAAGAGAGAGAGGGAGGGGTATAATTAAATTTCAATTATCAATTTTATTAATTACAATTAAATCAATTTAAATTAATTTAACTCAATTTAATTGGAGTTATTTTTATATAATTATATAATTTATATAATTAGATATATAGTTAGATTATATAGTTAATATAGATATATATAGTTGGAGTTATATAATTGGAGTAAATTTAGTTAAGATCTTTAAGATCTTTACTCTTAATTTAAATGAGTTTAAATCTAGGGAGGGAAGGAGGGAAGTTTATTTTCTGTTGTTAGTTAGGGTTTAACCAACCTAGCCAACCTAAACTAACCTAACCTAACCTAATATAACCAACCTTTTTTAAAGTTCATAAACCTTCATAACATTAATGTAAACTATATTAAAGAAAATTATTTTAAAAAATAAACTATATTAAATAAAAGTTAAACTTGTTCCTTAACTAGTTCCTTGTTCCTCCCTTTATAAACCTTTGATACCTATAGGTTAAAAATAATACGGTCATTAACTTCAATTAGTTTTAGGTTAGTTTAGGTTATAGGTTAGGTTAGGTTTAGGTTAGGTTGGGAAATGAGTCAGTGCTTTAAACATCCGACGGCTAAAAGGACAGACTCCAAGATTAATACTCTATCCTGCTGGATCGAGCATTAATGTGCATTAAATTATAAATTAATTAAATTATTAAATTTTTAAATTATTAAATTTTTAAATTATTAGCATTAAAGCATGAATTGGATCAATGTGTGTACTCACACGTAGGTGAGTACACAAAAATGAATGACTTGTTCCTTCTCGTCTCACAATCGGGGATTCAAGGGTTCGAATCCCGGTCGGACAGGGTAGCGTTTAGCGTTTTGGTAGCGTTTCCTTTCACCCAATGCCTCTATTCACCTAGAAGTAAATAGTGAGTTACTTGCATCCTGGTGAGTGAGTGAGGGTTAGTCACTAGTTGGACCTTGTGGGGTAGGTGTTATAAGCCTAACATATGTATATATAAACTGCTTGTTCCACGACTCAGTGATTTTACATGTGTTGACTAAATGAAGCCTAAGAGAGAATATCTAAGACTCTCTAATATTAATATTATCTAATATTTGGCTATTTTAGATTATTTTTACTTTTAAATTATTTGAATTTATGCCATGGCCATTTATGCTTAGAGGAGATTTGCTTTGGTTCTTTAATTACCGGTAGGTATGTGGCATTTGTATGGAATTTGTGCGAGATCAATAGCATCCCAACATTTTCATTTGGAGAAACACTCCATTTGTTGTTGGTTTGACTAAATAGTTGCTATAAGCACTATCTTTAATGGAGAATTGGCTGGTATGTGTGAGTAAACTCTATGATGCAGTTTTAGGTTAGTTTGGGTTACTGGTTAGGTTAGGTTTTAAGTGACGGAGTTCAGGTTTGATTAGGTGACAGGTTGATGATTAAATGACACACACAACCCTGTGAGTGTGTGTGTGTGTGTGTGTGTGTGTAAGAATGTCGCACATTGAAATGTGTACATGTGATTATAATAGTTTTTACCATCTGTGAAGAAAATGTCTGTAACCATTTGTCATTCCATTTTCTTTCTGCCTGCCTGCCTGCCTGCCTGCCTGCTAAAACTTCTCCACTCAATATGCTGTTGAATATCAATCTCCAGTGTTCACTTACCGTTAATTCATACAATATTAAACAAATGAAGTCATTAACAAATCTTTAAACATTTTCAGCACCTACATTCTTTCTAACATGAATCACAGTAACTAATATACTCAACTCAGTCACAAACACTTTTCTTATTCCTTCCTAAACACCTCACCATATATAACCTATCTCAAAAAATTAAGTTTAAATACCTAACTGCCAACCCTCCCTTCCCCCACCCCCCAACAACCCAGGATGACCCACGGTAGCTCCTCTGGACACCCCCTACCAACAACCTCCGCCTAACGGTGGCCGCCATATCCCTACCCCCATTCCACCCCCAGTGTTACCCACCCTCCTCCTCCGTGTCAAACAGAGAAAATAGCGGCGATAACGCTAAATTTACCCAGCCAAACCGTTCGCCTCATTTGGACATACACCAGTAAATATTAATTATTACACCTGTTTAAACATTCACATATCAGTCAGTTAGCCTAAATTCTCCTCTATTCATTCATTCATGACACTGCTTCACTTGACTGCAACATCATCGAATAACCCTGCCATTTTTTCTGTCAACACAAACTCACAATTTCACATGTCAATCATTGCAATTGTTTATAAAAAGACACTAACTAACCCTGTTTGCTCCGAGGTATAAATACAGGTGCCAAATTTTATTCAGATGGCAACTCCAGCGTGGCCTAGTCGGATAGAACATGTTCCTAATCCGGATAGACCTGCGTTCGAGCCTGTCGCAACGGATGCAACTACAGGGCACAGATAGATTTCTGTGATGTCCTCTCCTGTAGGAGCATCAGTTTCGATAGATTCTCTGGATAGCCGAAGATTGATTGACTGATCCCTTGGAATGTGGGAAGGGTTGAAATCCGGGGTGCCCACGGACGGATACCTGGATCCACTGACCTCGGGCAGGTCTTTCAATTCACCTGGATTTCAGGTGGGGAGAAGGGAGGCAATTTGGGTCGACACAAATGGCTTCCTGGACCCAGAACTCCATGGATACACGTGTTCGTGTATCCTTGGATACATGTCCGTGTATCACAGACAAGCATAGATAGTCACACGGATTGATCACACGGATACATTTCCGTGTGATCCGTGAATCCGTGTGATACGGGATTCGAACCTAGGTGGGTGGGGATAAGGATAAGGGAGGCAATTTGAGGGGACACAAATGGCTTCCTGGACCCCAGAAACCCCATGGATAACCCTAAACATAATACGGTTACGAAATCCCATAAGATAAGATACACGGACATACATAAGATACACGAAAATCCCTAAGATACACGGATAGGTTCGTGTCACAGGTAACAGGGGGACGGAAAGGAGGGAGGAAGAGAGGAGGGAGGGAGGAAGAGAGAGAGGGAGGGGTATAATTAAATTTCAATTATCAATTTTATTAATTACAATTAAATCAATTTAAATTAATTTAACTCAATTTAATTGGAGTTATTTTTTATATAATTATATAATTTATATAATTAGATATATAGTTAGATTATATAGTTAATATAGATATATATAGTTGGAGTTATATAATTGGAGTAAATTTAGTTAAGATCTTTAAGATCTTTACTCTTAATTTAAATGAGTTTAAATCTAGGGAGGGAAGGAGGGAAGTTTATTTTCTGTTGTTAGTTAGGTTTAACCAACCTAGCCAACCTAAACTAACCTAACCTAACCTAATATAACCAACCTTTTTTAAAGTTCATAAACCTTCATAACATTAATGTAAACTATATTAAAGAAAATTATTTTAAAAAATAAACTATATTAAATAAAAGTTAAACTTGTTCCTTAACTAGTTCCTTGTTCCTCCCTTTATAAACCTTTGATACCTATAGGTTAAAAATAATACGGTCATTAACTTCAATTAGTTTTAGGTTAGTTTAGGTTATAGGTTAGGTTAGGTTTTAGGTTAGGTTGGGAAATGAGTCAGTGCTTTAAACATCCGACGGCTAAAAGGACAGACTCCAAGATTAATACTCTATCCTGCTGGATCGAGCATTAATGTGCATTAAATTATAAATTAATTAAATTATTAAATTTTTTAAATTATTAAATTTTTAAATTATTAGCATTAAAGCATGAATTGGATCAATGTGTGTACTCACACGTAGGTGAGTACACAAAAATGAATGACTTGTTCCTTCTCGTCTCACAATCGGGGATTCAAGGGTTCGAATCCCGGTCGGACAGGGTAGCGTTTAGCGTTTTGGTAGCGTTTCCTTTCACCCAATGCCTCTATTCACCTAGAAGTAAATAGTGAGTTACTTGCATCCTGGTGAGTGAGTGAGGGTTAGTCACTAGTTGGACCTTGTGGGGTAGGTGTTATAAGCCTAACATATGTATATATAAACTGCTTGTTCCACGACTCAGTGATTTTACATGTGTTGACTAAATGAAGCCTAAGAGAGAATATCTAAGACTCTCTAATATTAATATTATCTAATATTTGGCTATTTTAGATTATTTTTACTTTTAAATTATTTGAATTTATGCCATGGCCATTTATGCTTAGAGGAGATTTGCTTTGGTTCTTTAATTACCGGTAGGTATGTGGCATTTGTATGGAATTTGTGCGAGATCAATAGCATCCCAACATTTTCATTTTGGAGAAACACTCCATTTGTTGTTGGTTTGACTAAATAGTTGCTATAAGCACTATCTTTAATGGAGAATTGGCTGGTATGTGTGAGTAAACTCTATGATGCAGTTTTAGGTTAGTTTGGGTTACTGGTTAGGTTAGGTTTTAAGTGACGGAGTTCAGGTTTGATTAGGTGACAGGTTGATGATTAATGACACACACAACCCTGTGAGTGTGTGTGTGTGTGTGTGTGTGTGTGTTTGTGTAAGAATGTCGCACATTGAAATGTGTACATGTGATTATAATAGTTTTTACCATCTGTGAAGAAAATGTCTGTAACCATTTGTCATTCCATTTTCTTTCTGCCTGCCTGCCTGCCTGCCTGCCTGCTAAAACTTCTCCACTCAATATGCTGTTGAATATCAATCTCCAGTGTTCACTTACCGTTAATTCATACAATATTAAACAAATGAAGTCATTAACAAATCTTTAAACATTTTCAGCACCTACATTCTTTCTAACATGAATCACAGTAACTAATATACTCAACTCAGTCACAAACACTTTTCTTATTCCTTCCTAAACACCTCACCATATATAACCTATCTCAAAAAATTAAGTTTAAATACCTAACTGCCAACCCTCCCTTCCCCCACCCCCCAACAACCCAGGATGACCCACGGTAGCTCCTCTGGACACCCCCTACCAACAACCTCCGCCTAACGGTGGCCGCCATATCCCTACCCCCATTCCACCCCCAGTGTTACCCACCCTCCTCCTCCGTGTCAAACAGAGAAAATAGCGGCGATAACGCTAAATTTACCCAGCCAAACCGTTCGCCTCATTTGGACATACACCAGTAAATATTAATTATTACACCTGTTTAAACATTCACATATCAGTCAGTTAGCCTAAATTCTCCTCTATTCATTCATTCATGACACTGCTTCACTTGACTGCAACATCATCGAATAACCCTGCCATTTTTTTCTGTCAACACAAACTCACAATTTCACATGTCAATCATTGCAATTGTTTATAAAAAGACACTAACTAACCCTGTTTGCTCCGAGGTATAAATACAGGTGCCAAATTTTATTCAGATGGCAACTCCAGCGTGGCCTAGTCGGATAGAACATGTTCCTAATCCGGATAGACCTGCGTTCGAGCCTGTCGCAACGGATGCAACTACAGGGCACAGATAGATTTCTGTGATGTCCTCTCCTGTAGGAGCATCAGTTTCGATAGATTCTCTGGATAGCCGAAGATTGATTGACTGATCCCTTGGAATGTGGGGAAGGGTTGAAATCCGGGGGCCCACGGACGGATACCTGGATCCACTGACCTCGGGCAGGTCTTTCAATTCACCTGGATTTCAGGTGGGGAGAAGGGAGGCAATTTGGGTCGACACAAATGGCTTCCTGGACCCAGAACTCCATGGATACACGTGTTCGTGTATCCTTGGATACATGTCCGTGTATCACAGACAAGCATAGATAGTCACACGGATTGATCACACGGATACATTTCCGTGTGATCCGTGAATCCGTGTGATACGGGATTCGAACCTAGGTGGGTGGGGATAAGGATAAGGGAGGCAATTTGAGGGGACACAAATGGCTTCCTGGACCCCAGAACCCCATGGATAACCCTAAACATAATACGGTTACGAAATCCCATAAGATAAGATACACGGACATACATAAGATACACGAAAATCCCTAAGATACACGGATAGGTTCGTGTCACAGGTAACAGGGGGACGGAAAGGAGGGAGGAAGAGAGGGAGGGAGGGAGGAAGAGAGAGAGGGAGGGGTATAATTAAATTTCAATTATCAATTTTATTAATTACAATTAAATCAATTTAAATTAATTTAACTCAATTTAATTGGAGTTATTTTTATATAATTATATAATTTATATAATTAGATATATAGTTAGATTATATAGTTAATATAGATATATATAGTTGGAGTTATATAATTGGAGTAAATTTAGTTAAGATCTTTAAGATCTTTACTCTTAATTTAAATGAGTTTAAATCTAGGGAGGGAAGGAGGGAAGTTTATTTTCTGTTGTTAGTTAGGGTTTAACCAACCTAGCCAACCTAAACTAACCTAACCTAACCTAATATAACCAACCTTTTTTAAAGTTCATAAACCTTCATAACATTAATGTAAACTATATTAAAGAAAATTATTTTAAAAAATAAACTATATTAAATAAAAGTTAAACTTGTTCCTTAACTAGTTCCTTGTTCCTCCCTTTATAAACCTTTGATACCTATAGGTTAAAAATAATACGGTCATTAACTTCAATTAGTTTTAGGTTAGTTTAGGTTATAGGTTAGGTTAGGTTTAGGTTAGGTTGGGAAATGAGTCAGTGCTTTAAACATCCGACGGCTAAAAGGACAGACTCCAAGATTAATACTCTATCCTGCTGGATCGAGCATTAATGTGCATTAAATTATAAATTAATTAAATTATTAAATTTTTAAATTATTAAATTTTTAAATTATTAGCATTAAAGCATGAATTGGATCAATGTGTGTACTCACACGTAGGTGAGTACACAAAAATGAATGACTTGTTCCTTCTCGTCTCACAATCGGGGATTCAAGGGTTCGAATCCCGGTCGGACAGGGTAGCGTTTAGCGTTTTGGTAGCGTTTCCTTTCACCCAATGCCTCTATTCACCTAGAAGTAAATAGTGAGTTACTTGCATCCTGGTGAGTGAGTGAGGGTTAGTCACTAGTTGGACCTTGTGGGGTAGGTGTTATAAGCCTAACATATGTATATATAAACTGCTTGTTCCACGACTCAGTGATTTTACATGTGTTGACTAAATGAAGCCTAAGAGAGAATATCTAAGACTCTCTAATATTAATATTATCTAATATTTGGCTATTTTAGATTATTTTTACTTTTAAATTATTTGAATTTATGCCATGGCCATTTATGCTTAGAGGAGATTTGCTTTGGTTCTTTAATTACCGGTAGGTATGTGGCATTTGTATGGAATTTGTGCGAGATCAATAGCATCCCAACATTTTCATTTTGGAGAAACACTCCATTTGTTGTTGGTTTGACTAAATAGTTGCTATAAGCACTATCTTTAATGGAGAATTGGCTGGTATGTGTGAGTAAACTCTATGATGCAGTTTTAGGTTAGTTTGGGTTACTGGTTAGGTTAGGTTTTAAGTGACGGAGTTCAGGTTTGATTAGGTGACAGGTTGATGATTAAATGACACACACAACCCTGTGAGTGTGTGTGTGTGTGTGTGTGTGTGTTTGTGTAAGAATGTCGCACATTGAAATGTGTACATGTGATTATAATAGTTTTTACCATCTGTGAAGAAATGTCTGTAACCATTTGTCATTCCATTTTCTTTCTGCCTGCCTGCCTGCCTGCCTGCCTGCTAAAACTTCTCCACTCAATATGCTGTTGAATATCAATCTCCAGTGTTCACTTACCGTTAATTCATACAATATTAAACAAATGAAGTCATTAACAAATCTTTAAACATTTTCAGCACCTACATTCTTTCTAACATGAATCACAGTAACTAATATACTCAACTCAGTCACAAACACTTTTCTTATTCCTTCCTAAACACCTCACCATATATAACCTATCTCAAAAATTAAGTTTAAATACCTAACTGCCAACCCTCCCTTCCCCCACCCCCCAACAACCCAGGATGACCCACGGTAGCTCCTCTGGACACCCCCTACCAACAACCTCCGCCTAACGGTGGCCGCCATATCCCTACCCCCATTCCACCCCCAGTGTTACCCACCCTCCTCCTCCGTGTCAAACAGAGAAAATAGCGGCGATAACGCTAAATTTACCCAGCCAAACCGTTCGCCTCATTTGGACATACACCAGTAAATATTAATTATTACACCTGTTTAAACATTCACATATCAGTCAGTTAGCCTAAATTCTCCTCTATTCATTCATTCATGACACTGCTTCACTTGACTGCAACATCATCGAATAACCCTGCCATTTTTTCTGTCAACACAAACTCACAATTTCACATGTCAATCATTGCAATTGTTTATAAAAAGACACTAACTAACCCTGTTTGCTCCGAGGTATAAATACAGGTGCCAAATTTTATTCAGATGGCAACTCCAGCGTGGCCTAGTCGGATAGAACATGTTCCTAATCCGGATAGACCTGCGTTCGAGCCTGTCGCAACGGATGCAACTACAGGGCACAGATAGATTTCTGTGATGTCCTCTCCTGTAGGAGCATCAGTTTCGATAGATTCTCTGGATAGCCGAAGATTGATTGACTGATCCCTTGGAATGTGGGGAAGGGTTGAAATCCGGGGGCCCACGGACGGATACCTGGATCCACTGACCTCGGGCAGGTCTTTCAATTCACCTGGATTTCAGGTGGGGAGAAGGGAGGCAATTTGGGTCGACACAAATGGCTTCCTGGACCCAGAACTCCATGGATACACGTGTTCGTGTATCCTTGGATACATGTCCGTGTATCACAGACAAGCATAGATAGTCACACGGATTGATCACACGGATACATTTCCGTGTGATCCGTGAATCCGTGTGATACGGGATTCGAACCTAGGTGGGTGGGGATAAGGATAAGGGAGGCAATTTGAGGGGACACAAATGGCTTCCTGGACCCCAGAACCCCATGGATAACCCTAAACATAATACGGTTACGAAATCCCATAAGATAAGATACACGGACATACATAAGATACACGAAAATCCCTAAGATACACGGATAGGTTCGTGTCACAGGTAACAGGGGGACGGAAAGGAGGGAGGAAGAGAGGGAGGGAGGGAGGAAGAGAGAGAGGGAGGGGTATAATTAAATTTCAATTATCAATTTTATTAATTACAATTAAATCAATTTAAATTAATTTAACTCAATTTAATTGGAGTTATTTTTATATAATTATATAATTTATATAATTAGATATATAGTTAGATTATATAGTTAATATAGATATATATAGTTGGAGTTATATAATTGGAGTAAATTTAGTTAAGATCTTTAAGATCTTTACTCTTAATTTAAATGAGTTTAAATCTAGGGAGGGAAGGAGGGAAGTTTATTTTCTGTTGTTAGTTAGGGTTTAACCAACCTAGCCAACCTAAACTAACCTAACCTAACCTAATATAACCAACCTTTTTTAAAGTTCATAAACCTTCATAACATTAATGTAAACTATATTAAAGAAAATTATTTTAAAAAATAAACTATATTAAATAAAAGTTAAACTTGTTCCTTAACTAGTTCCTTGTTCCTCCCTTTATAAACCTTTGATACCTATAGGTTAAAAATAATACGGTCATTAACTTCAATTAGTTTTAGGTTAGTTTAGGTTATAGGTTAGGTTAGGTTTAGGTTAGGTTGGGAAATGAGTCAGTGCTTTAAACATCCGACGGCTAAAAGGACAGACTCCAAGATTAATACTCTATCCTGCTGGATCGAGCATTAATGTGCATTAAATTATAAATTAATTAAATTATTAAATTTTTAAATTATTAAATTTTTAAATTATTAGCATTAAAGCATGAATTGGATCAATGTGTGTACTCACACGTAGGTGAGTACACAAAAATGAATGACTTGTTCCTTCTCGTCTCACAATCGGGGATTCAAGGGTTCGAATCCCGGTCGGACAGGGTAGCGTTTAGCGTTTTGGTAGCGTTTCCTTTCACCCAATGCCTCTATTCACCTAGAAGTAAATAGTGAGTTACTTGCATCCTGGTGAGTGAGTGAGGTTAGTCACTAGTTGGACCTTGTGGGGTAGGTGTTATAAGCCTAACATATGTATATATAAACTGCTTGTTCCACGACTCAGTGATTTTACATGTGTTGACTAAATGAAGCCTAAGAGAGAATATCTAAGACTCTCTAATATTAATATTATCTAATATTTGGCTATTTTAGATTATTTTTACTTTTAAATTATTTGAATTTATGCCATGGCCATTTATGCTTAGAGGAGATTTGCTTTGGTTCTTTAATTACCGGTAGGTATGTGGCATTTGTATGGAATTTGTGCGAGATCAATAGCATCCCAACATTTTCATTTTGGAGAAACACTCCATTTGTTGTTGGTTTGACTAAATAGTTGCTATAAGCACTATCTTTAATGGAGAATTGGCTGGTATGTGTGAGTAAACTCTATGATGCAGTTTTAGGTTAGTTTGGGTTACTGGTTAGGTTAGGTTTTAAGTGACGGAGTTCAGGTTTGATTAGGTGACAGGTTGATGATTAAATGACACACACAACCCTGTGAGTGTGTGTGTGTGTGTGTGTGTGTGTTTTGTGTAAGAATGTCGCACATTGAAATGTGTACATGTGATTATAATAGTTTTTACCATCTGTGAAGAAAATGTCTGTAACCATTTGTCATTCCATTTTCTTTCTGCCTGCCTGCCTGCCTGCCTGCCTGCTAAAACTTCTCCACTCAATATGCTGTTGAATATCAATCTCCAGTGTTCACTTACCGTTAATTCATACAATATTAAACAAATGAAGTCATTAACAAATCTTTAAACATTTTCAGCACCTACATTCTTTCTAACATGAATCACAGTAACTAATATACTCAACTCAGTCACAAACACTTTTCTTATTCCTTCCTAAACACCTCACCATATATAACCTATCTCAAAAAATTAAGTTTAAATACCTAACTGCCAACCCTCCCTTCCCCCACCCCCCAACAACCCAGGATGACCCACGGTAGCTCCTCTGGACACCCCCTACCAACAACCTCCGCCTAACGGTGGCCGCCATATCCCTACCCCCATTCCACCCCCAGTGTTACCCACCCTCCTCCTCCGTGTCAAACAGAGAAAATAGCGGCGATAACGCTAAATTTACCCAGCCAAACCGTTCGCCTCATTTGGACATACACCAGTAAATATTAATTATTACACCTGTTTAAACATTCACATATCAGTCAGTTAGCCTAAATTCTCCTCTATTCATTCATTCATGACACTGCTTCACTTGACTGCAACATCATCGAATAACCCTGCCATTTTTTCTGTCAACACAAACTCACAATTTCACATGTCAATCATTGCAATTGTTTATAAAAAGACACTAACTAACCCTGTTTGCTCCGAGGTATAAATACAGGTGCCAAATTTTATTCAGATGGCAACTCCAGCGTGGCCTAGTCGGATAGAACATGTTCCTAATCCGGATAGACCTGCGTTCGAGCCTGTCGCAACGGATGCAACTACAGGGCACAGATAGATTTCTGTGATGTCCTCTCCTGTAGGAGCATCAGTTTCGATAGATTCTCTGGATAGCCGAAGATTGATTGACTGATCCCTTGGAATGTGGGGAAGGGTTGAAATCCGGGGGCCCACGGACGGATACCTGGATCCACTGACCTCGGGCAGGTCTTTCAATTCACCTGGATTTCAGGTGGGGAGAAGGGAGGCAATTTGGGTCGACACAAATGGCTTCCTGGACCCAGAACTCCATGGATACACGTGTTCGTGTATCCTTGGATACATGTCCGTGTATCACAGACAAGCATAGATAGTCACACGGATTGATCACACGGATACATTTCCGTGTGATCCGTGAATCCGTGTGATACGGGATTCGAACCTAGGTGGGTGGGGATAAGGATAAGGGAGGCAATTTGAGGGGACACAAATGGCTTCCTGGACCCCAGAACCCCATGGATAACCCTAAACATAATACGGTTACGAAATCCCATAAGATAAGATACACGGACATACATAAGATACACGAAAATCCCTAAGATACACGGATAGGTTCGTGTCACAGGTAACAGGGGGACGGAAAGGAGGGAGGAAGAGAGGGAGGGAGGGAGGAAGAGAGAGAGGGAGGGGTATAATTAAATTTCAATTATCAATTTTATTAATTACAATTAAATCAATTTAAATTAATTTAACTCAATTTAATTGGAGTTATTTTTATATAATTATATAATTTATATAATTAGATATATAGTTAGATTATATAGTTAATATAGATATATATAGTTGGAGTTATATAATTGGAGTAAATTTAGTTAAGATCTTTAAGATCTTTACTCTTAATTTAAATGAGTTTAAATCTAGGGAGGGAAGGAGGGAAGTTTATTTTCTGTTGTTAGTTAGGGTTTAACCAACCTAGCCAACCTAAACTAACCTAACCTAACCTAATATAACCAACCTTTTTTAAAGTTCATAAACCTTCATAACATTAATGTAAACTATATTAAAGAAAATTATTTTAAAAAATAAACTATATTAAATAAAAGTTAAACTTGTTCCTTAACTAGTTCCTTGTTCCTCCCTTTATAAACCTTTGATACCTATAGGTTAAAAATAATACGGTCATTAACTTCAATTAGTTTTAGGTTAGTTTAGGTTATAGGTTAGGTTAGGTTTAGGTTAGGTTGGGAAATGAGTCAGTGCGTTAAACATCCGACGGCTAAAAGGACAGACTCCAAGATTAATACTCTATCCTGCTGGATCGAGCATTAATGTGCATTAAATTATAAATTAATTAAATTATTAAATTTTTTAAATTATTAAATTTTTAAATTATTAGCATTAAAGCATGAATTGGATCAATGTGTGTACTCACACGTAGGTGAGTACACAAAAATGAATGACTTGTTCCTTCTCGTCTCACAATCGGGGATTCAAGGGTTCGAATCCCGGTCGGACAGGGTAGCGTTTAGCGTTTTGGTAGCGTTTCCTTTCACCCAATGCCTCTATTCACCTAGAAGTAAATAGTGAGTTACTTGCATCCTGGTGAGTGAGTGAGGGTTAGTCACTAGTTGGACCTTGTGGGGTAGGTGTTATAAGCCTAACATATGTATATATAAACTGCTTGTTCCACGACTCAGTGATTTTACATGTGTTGACTAATGAAGCCTAAGAGAGAATATCTAAGACTCTCTAATATTAATATTATCTAATATTTGGCTATTTTAGATTATTTTTACTTTTAAATTATTTGAATTTATGCCATGGCCATTTATGCTTAGAGGAGATTTGCTTTGGTTCTTTAATTACCGGTAGGTATGTGGCATTTGTATGGAATTTGTGCGAGATCAATAGCATCCCAACATTTTCATTTTGGAGAAACACTCCATTTGTTGTTGGTTTGACTAAATAGTTGCTATAAGCACTATCTTTAATGGAGAATTGGCTGGTATGTGTGAGTAAACTCTATGATGCAGTTTTAGGTTAGTTTGGGTTACTGGTTAGGTTAGGTTTTAAGTGACGGAGTTCAGGTTTGATTAGGTGACAGGTTGATGATTAAATGACACACACAACCCTGTGAGTGTGTGTGTGTGTGTGTGTGTGTGTTTGTGTAAGAATGTCGCACATTGAAATGTGTACATGTGATTATAATAGTTTTTACCATCTGTGAAGAAAATGTCTGTAACCATTTGTCATTCCATTTTCTTTCTGCCTGCCTGCCTGCCTGCCTGCCTGCTAAAACTTCTCCACTCAATATGCTGTTGAATATCAATCTCCAGTGTTCACTTACCGTTAATTCATACAATATTAAACAAATGAAGTCATTAACAAATCTTTAA
This sequence comes from Procambarus clarkii, assembly GCF_040958095.1. Lineage (NCBI taxonomy): Eukaryota > Metazoa > Arthropoda > Malacostraca > Decapoda > Cambaridae > Procambarus > Procambarus clarkii. The sequence goes on from NW_027190880.1 coordinate 14,594, forward strand.
ACATTTTCAGCACCTACATTCTTTCTAACATGAATCACAGTAACTAATATACTCAACTCAGTCACAAACACTTTTCTTATTCCTTCCTAAACACCTCACCATATATAACCTATCTCAAAAAATTAAGTTTAAATACCTAACTGCCAACCCTCCCTTCCCCCACCCCCCAACAACCCAGGATGACCCACGGTAGCTCCTCTGGACACCCCCTACCAACAACCTCCGCCTAACGGTGGCCGCCATATCCCTACCCCCATTCCACCCCCAGTGTTACCCACCCTCCTCCTCCGTGTCAAACAGAGAAAATAGCGGCGATAACGCTAAATTTACCCAGCCAAACCGTTCGCCTCATTTGGACATACACCAGTAAATATTAATTATTACACCTGTTTAAACATTCACATATCAGTCAGTTAGCCTAAATTCTCCTCTATTCATTCATTCATGACACTGCTTCACTTGACTGCAACATCATCGAATAACCCTGCCATTTTTTCTGTCAACACAAACTCACAATTTCACATGTCAATCATTGCAATTGTTTATAAAAAGACACTAACTACACCCTGTTTGCTCCGAGGTATAAATACAGGTGCCAAATTTATTCAGATGGCAACTCCAGCGTGGCCTAGTCGGATAGAACATGTTTCCTAATCCGGATAGACCTGCGTTCGAGCCTGTCGCAACGGATGCAACTACAGGGCACAGATAGATTTCTGTGATGTCCTCTCCTGTAGGAGCATCAGTTTCGATAGATTCTCTGGATAGCCGAAGATTGATTGACTGATCCCTTGGAATGTGGGGAAGGGTTGAAATCCGGGGGCCCACGGACGGATACCTGGATCCACTGACCTCGGGCAGGTCTTTCAATTCACCTGGATTTCAGGTGGGGAGAAGGGAGGCAATTTGGGTCGACACAAATGGCTTCCTGGACCCAGAACTCCATGGATACACGTGTTCGTGTATCCTTGGATACATGTCCGTGTATCACAGACAAGCATAGATAGTCACACGGATTGATCACACGGATACATTTCCGTGTGATCCGTGAATCCGTGTGATACGGGATTCGAACCTAGGTGGGTGGGGATAAGGATAAGGGAGGCAATTTGAGGGGACACAAATGGCTTCCTGGACCCCAGAACCCCATGGATAACCCTAAACATAATACGGTTACGAAATCCCATAAGATAAGATACACGGACATACATAAGATACACGAAAATCCCTAAGATACACGGATAGGTTCGTGTCACAGGTAACAGGGGGACGGAAAGGAGGGAGGAAGAGAGGGAGGGAGGGAGGAAGAGAGAGAGGGAGGGGTATAATTAAATTTCAATTATCAATTTTATTAATTACAATTAAATCAATTTAAATTAATTAACTCAATTTAATTGGAGTTATTTTTTATATAATTATATAATTTATATAATTAGATATATAGTTAGATTATATAGTTAATATAGATATATATAGTTGGAGTTATATAATTGGAGTAAATTTAGTTAAGATCTTTAAGATCTTTACTCTTAATTTAAATGAGTTTAAATCTAGGGAGGGAAGGAGGGAAGTTTATTTTCTGTTGTTAGTTAGGGTTTAAACCAACCTAGCCAACCTAAACTAACCGAACCTAACCTAATATAACCCAACCCTTTTTTAAAGTTCATAAACCCTTCATAACATTAATGTAAACTATATTAAAGAAAATTATTTTAAAAAATAAACTATATTAAATAAAAGTTAAACTTGTTCCTTAACTAGTTCCTTGTTCCTCCCTTTATAAACCTTTGATACCTATAGGTTAAAAATAATACGGTCATTAACTTCAATTAGTTTTAGGTTAGTTTAGGTTATAGGTTAGGTTAGGTTTAGGTTAGGTTGGGAAATGAGTCAGTGCTTTAAACATCCGACGGCTAAAAGGACAGACTCCAAGATTAATACTCTATCCTGCTGGATCGAGCATTAATGTGCATTAAATTATAAATTAATTAAATTATTAAATTTTTAAATTATTAAATTTTTAAATTATTAGCATTAAAGCATGAATTGGATCAATGTGTGTACTCACACGTAGGTGAGTACACAAAATGAATGACTTGTTCCTTCTCGTCTCACAATCGGGGATTCAAGGGTTCGAATCCCGGTCGGACAGGGTAGCGTTTAGCGTTTTGGTAGCGTTTCCTTTCACCCAATGCCTCTATTCACCTAGAAGTAAATAGTGAGTTACTTGCATCCTGGTGAGTGAGTGAGGGTTAGTCACTAGTTGGACCTTGTGGGGTAGGTGTTATAAGCCTAACATATGTATATATAAAACTGCTTGTTCCACGACTCAGTGATTTTACATGTGTTGACTAAATGAAGCCTAAGAGAGAATATCTAAGACTCTCTAATATTAATATTATCTAATATTTGGCTATTTTTAGATTATTTTTACTTTTAAATTATTTGAATTTATGCCATGGCCATTTATGCTTAGAGGAGATTTGCTTTGGTTCTTTAATTACCGGTAGGTATGTGGCATTTGTATGGAATTTGTGCGAGATCAATAGCATCCCAACATTTTCATTTTGGAGGAAACACTCCATTTGTTGTTGGTTTGACTAAATAGTTGCTATAAGCACTATCTTTAATGGAGAATTGGCTGGTATGTGTGAGTAAACTCTATGATGCAGTTTTAGGTTAGTTTTGGGTTACTGGTTAGGTTAGGTTTTAAGTGACGGAGTTCAGGTTTGATTAGGTGACAGGTTGATGATTAAATGACACACACAACCCTGTGAGTGTGTGTGTGTGTGTGTGTGTGTGTGTTTGTGGTAAGAATGTCGCACATTGAAATGTGTACATGTGATTATAATAGTTTTTACCATCTGTGAAGAAAATGTCTGTAACCATTTGTCATTCCATTTTCTTTCTGCCTGCCTGCCTGCCTGCCTGCCTAAAACTTCTCCACTCAATATGCTGTTGAATATCAATCTCCAGTGTTCACTTACCGTTAATTCATACAATATTAAACAAATGAAGTCATTAACAAATCTTTAAACATTTTCAGCACCTACATTCTTTCTAACATGAATCACAGTAACTAATATACTCAACTCAGTCACAAACACTTTTCTTATTCCTTCCTAAACACCTCACCATATATAACCTATCTCAAAAAATTAAGTTTTAAATACCTAACTGCCAACCCTCCCTTCCCCCACCCCCCAACAACCCAGGATGACCCCACGGTAGCTCCTCTGGACACCCCCTACCAACAACCTCCGCCTAACGGTGGCCGCCATATCCCTACCCCCATTCCACCCCCAGTGTTACCCACCCTCCTCCTCCGTGTCAAACAGAGAAAATAGCGGCGATAACGCTAAATTTACCCAGCCAAACCGTTCGCCTCATTTGGACATACACCAGTAAATATTAATTATTACACCTGTTTAAACATTCACATATCAGTCAGTTAGCCTAAATTCTCCTCTATTCATTCATTCATGACACTGCTTCACTTGACTGCAACATCATCGAATAACCCTGCCATTTTTTCTGTCAACACAAACTCACAATTTCACATGTCAATCATTGCAATTGTTTATAAAAAGACACTAACTAACCCTGTTTGCTCCGAGGTATAAATACAGGTGCCAAATTTTATTCAGATGGCAACTCCAGCGTGGCCTAGTCGGATAGAACATGTTCCTAATCCGGATAGACCTGCGTTCGAGCCTGTCGCAAACGGATGCAAACTACAGGGCACAAGATAGATTTCTGTGATGTCCTCTCCTGTAGGAGCATCAGTTTCGATAGATTCTCTGGATAGGCCGAAGATTGATTGACTGATCCCTTGGAATGTGGGGAAGGGTTGAAATCCGGGGGCCCACGGACGGATACCTGGATCCACTGACCTCGGGCAGGTCTTTCAATTCACCTGGATTTCAGGTGGGGAGAAGGGAGGCAATTTGGGTCGACACAAATGGCTTCCTGGACCCAGAACTCCATGGATACACGTGTTCGTGTATCCTTGGATACATGTCCGTGTATCACAGACAAGCATAGATAGTCACACGGATTGATCACACGGATACATTTCCGTGTGATCCGTGAATCCGTGTGATACGGGATTCGAACCTAGGTGGGTGGGGATAAGGATAAGGGAGGCAATTTGAGGGGACACAAATGGCTTCCTGGACCCCAGAACCCCATGGATAACCTAAACATAATACGGTTACGAAATCCATAAGATAAGATACACGGACATACATAAGATACACGAAAATCCCTAAGATACACGGATAGGTTCGTGTCACAGGTAACAGGGGGACGGAAAGGAGGGAGGAAGAGAGGGAGGGAGGGAGGAAGAGAGAGAGGGAGGGGTATAATTAAATTTCAATTATCAATTTTATTAATTACAATTAAATCAATTTAAATTAATTTAACTCAATTTAATTGGAGTTATTTTTATATAATTATATAATTTATATAATTAGATATATAGTTAGATTATATAGTTAATATAGATATATTATAGTTGGAGTTATATAATTGGAGTAAATTTAGTTAAGATCTTTAAGATCTTTACTCTTAATTTAAATGAGTTTAAATCTAGGGAGGGAAGGAGGAAGTTTATTTTCTGTTGTTAGTTAGGGTTTAAACCAACCTAGCCAACCTAAACTAACCTAACCTAACCTAATATAACCAACCTTTTTTAAAGTTCATAAACCTTCATAACATTAATGTAAACTATATTAAAGAAATTATTTTAAAAAATAAACTATATTAAATAAAAGTTAAACTTGTTCCTTAACTAGTTCCTTGTTCCTCCCTTTATAAACCTTTGATACCTATAGGTTAAAAATAATACGGTCATTAACTTCAATTAGTTTTAGGTTAGTTTTAGGTTATAGGTTAGGTTAGGTTTAGGTTAGGTTGGGAAATGAGTCAGTGCTTTAAACATCCGACGGCTAAAAGGACAGACTCCAAGATTAATACTCTATCCTGCTGGATCGAGCATTAATGTGCATTAAATTATAAATTAATTAAATTATTAAATTTTTAAATTATTAAATTTTTAAATTATTAGCATTAAAGCATGAATTGGATCAATGTGTGTACTCACACGTAGGTGAGTACACAAAAATGAATGACTTGTTCCTCTCGTCTCACAATCGGGGATTCAAGGGTTCGAATCCCGGTCGGACAGGGTAGCGTTTAGCGTTTTGGTAGCGTTTCCTTTCACCAATGCCTCTATTCACCTAGAAGTAATAGTGAGTTACTTGCATCCTGGTGAGTGAGTGAGGGTTAGTCACTAGTTGGACCTTGTGGGGTAGGTGTTATAAGCCTAACATATGTATATATAAACTGCTTGTTCCACGACTCAGTGATTTTACATGTGTTGACTAAATGAAGCCTAAGAGAGAATATCTAAGACTCTCTAATATTAATATTATCTAATATTTGGCTATTTTAGATTATTTTTACTTTTAAATTATTTGAATTTATGCCATGGCCATTTATGCTTAGAGGAGATTTGCTTTGGTTCTTTAATTACCGGTAGGTATGTGGCATTTGTATGGAATTTTGTGCGAGATCAATAGCATCCCAACATTTTCATTTTGGAGAAACACTCCATTTGTTGTTGGTTTGACTAAATAGTTGCTATAAGCACTATCTTTAATGGAGAATTGGCTGTATGTGTGAGTAAACTCTATGATGCAGTTTTAGGTTAGTTTGGGTTACTGGTTAGGTTAGGTTTTAAGTGACGGAGTTCAGGTTTGATTAGGTGACAGGTTGATGATTAAATGACACACACAACCCTGTGAGTGTGTGTGTGTGTGTGTGTGTGTGTGTTTGTGTAAGAATGTCGCACATTGAAATGTGTACATGTGATTATAATAGTTTTTACCATCTGTGAAGAAAATGTCTGTAACCATTTGTCATTCCATTTTCTTTCTGCCTGCCTGCCTGCCTGCCTGCTAAAACTTCTCCACTCAATATGCTGTTGAATATCAATCTCCAGTGTTCACTTACCGTTAATTCATACAATATTAAACAAATGAAGTCATTAACAAATCTTTAAACATTTTCAGCACCTACATTCTTTCTAACATGAATCACAGTAACTAATATACTCAACTCAGTCACAAACACTTTTCTTATTCCTTCCTAAACACCTCACCATATATAACCTATCTCAAAAAATTAAGTTTAAATACCTAACTGCCAACCCTCCCTTCCCCCACCCCCCAACAACCCAGGATGACACCACGGTAGCTCCTCTGGACACCCCTACCAACAACCTCCGCCTAACGGTGGCCGCCATATCCCTACCCCCATTCCACCCCCAGTGTTACCCACCCTCCTCCTCCGTGTCAAACAGAGAAAATAGCGGCGATAACGCTAAAATTTACCCAGCCAAACCGTTCGCCTCATTTGGACATACAACCAGTAAATATTAATTATTACACCTGTTTAAACATTCACATATCAGTCAGTTAGCCTAAATTCTCCTCTATTCATTCATTCATGACACTGCTTCACTTGACTGCAACATCATCGAATAACCCTGCCATTTTTTCTGTCAACACAAACTCACAATTTCACATGTCAATCATTGCAATTGTTTATAAAAAGACACTAACTAACCCTGTTTGCTCCGAGGTATAAATACAGGTGCCAAATTTTATTCAGATGGCAACTCCAGCGTGGCCTAGTCGGATAGAACATGTTCCTAATCCGGATAGACCTGCGTTCGAGCCTGTCGCAACGGATGCAACTACAGGGCACAGATAGATTTCTGTGATGTCCTCTCCTGTAGGAGCATCAGTTTCGATAGATTCTCTGGATAGCCGAAGATTGATTGACTGATCCCTTGGAATGTGGGGAAGGGTTGAAATCCGGGGGCCCACGGACGGATACCTGGATCCACTGACCTCGGGCAGGTCTTTCAATTCACCTGGATTTCAGGTGGGGAGAAGGGAGGCAATTTGGGTCGACACAAATGGCTTCCTGGACCCAGAACTCCATGGATACACGTGTTCGTGTATCCTTGGATACATGTCCGTGTATCACAGACAAGCATAGATAGTCACACGGATTGATCACACGGATACATTTCCGTGTGATCCGTGAATCCGTGTGATACGGGATTCGAACCTAGGTGGGTGGGGATAAGGATAAGGGAGGCAATTTGAGGGGACACAAATGGCTTCCTGGACCCCAGAACCCCATGGATAACCCTAAACATAATACGGTTACGAAATCCCATAAGATAAGATACACGGACATACATAAGATACACGAAAATCCCTAAGATACACGGATAGGTTCGTGTCACAGGTAACAGGGGGACGGAAAGGAGGGAGGAAGAGAGGGAGGGAGGGAGGAAGAGAGAGAGGGAGGGGTATAATTAAATTTCAATTATCAATTTTATTAATTACAATTAAATCAATTTAAATTAATTTAACTCAATTTAATTGGAGTTATTTTTATATAATTATATAATTTATATAATTAGATATATAGTTAGATTATATAGTTAATATAGATATATATAGTTGGAGTTATATAATTGGAGTAAATTTAGTTAAGATCTTTAAGATCTTTACTCTTAATTTAAATGAGTTTAAATCTAGGGAGGGAAGGAGGGAAGTTTATTTTCTGTTGTTAGTTAGGGTTTAACCAACCTAGCCAACCTAAACTAACCTAACCTAACCTAATATAACCAACCTTTTTTAAAGTTCATAAACCTTCATAACATTAATGTAAACTATATTAAAGAAAATTATTTTAAAAAATAAACTATATTAAATAAAAGTTAAACTTGTTCCTTAACTAGTTCCTTGTTCCTCCCTTTATAAACCTTTGATACCTATAGGTTAAAAATAATACGGTCATTAACTTCAATTAGTTTTAGGTTAGTTTAGGTTATAGGTTAGGTTAGGTTTAGGTTAGGTTGGGAAATGAGTCAGTGCTTTAAACATCCGACGGCTAAAAGGACAGACTCCAAGATTAATACTCTATCCTGCTGGATCGAGCATTAATGTGCATTAAATTATAAATTAATTAAATTATTAAATTTTTAAATTATTAAATTTTTAAATTATTAGCATTAAAGCATGAATTGGATCAATGTGTGTACTCACACGTAGGTGAGTACACAAAAATGAATGACTTGTTCCTTCTCGTCTCACAATCGGGGATTCAAGGGTTCGAATCCCGGTCGGACAGGGTAGCGTTTAGCGTTTTGGTAGCGTTTCCTTTCACCCAATGCCTCTATTCACCTAGAAGTAAATAGTGAGTTACTTGCATCCTGGTGAGTGAGTGAGGGTTAGTCACTAGTTGGACCTTGTGGGGTAGGTGTTATAAGCCTAACATATGTATATATAAACTGCTTGTTCCACGACTCAGTGATTTTACATGTGTTGACTAAATGAAGCCTAAGAGAGAATATCTAAGACTCTCTAATATTAATATTATCTAATATTTGGCTATTTTAGATTATTTTTACTTTTAAATTATTTGAATTTATGCCATGGCCATTTATGCTTAGAGGAGATTTGCTTTGGTTCTTTAATTACCGGTAGGTATGTGGCATTTGTATGGAATTTGTGCGAGATCAATAGCATCCCAACATTTTCATTTTGGAGAAACACTCCATTTGTTGTTGGTTTGACTAAATAGTTGCTATAAGCACTATCTTTAATGGAGAATTGGCTGGTATGTGTGAGTAAACTCTATGATGCAGTTTTAGGTTAGTTTGGGTTACTGGTTAGGTTAGGTTTTAAGTGACGGAGTTCAGGTTTGATTAGGTGACAGGTTGATGATTAATGACACACACAACCCTGTGAGTGTGTGTGTGTGTGTGTGTGTGTGTGTGTGTGTGTAAGAATGTCGCACATTGAAATGTGTACATGTGATTATAATAGTTTTTACCATCTGTGAAGAAAATGTCTGTAACCATTTGTCATTCCATTTTCTTTCTGCCTGCCTGCCTGCCTGCCTGCCTGCTAAAACTTCTCCACTCAATATGCTGTTGAATATCAATCTCCAGTGTTCACTTACCGTTAATTCATACAATATTAAACAAATGAAGTCATTAACAAATCTTTAAACATTTTCAGCACCTACATTCTTTCTAACATGAATCACAGTAACTAATATACTCAACTCAGTCACAAACACTTTTCTTATTCCTTCCTAAACACCTCACCATATATAACCTATCTCAAAAAATTAAGTTTAAATACCTAACTGCCAACCCTCCCTTCCCCCACCCCCCAACAACCCAGGATGACCCACGGTAGCTCCTCTGGACACCCCCTACCAACAACCTCCGCCTAACGGTGGCCGCCATAA
>NW_027190881.1:0-23900 GCF_040958095.1 Procambarus clarkii
ACCCGTCACTGGCATAATACCCTCCACCAGACCCGTCACTGACATAATACCCTCCACCAGACCCGTCACTGACATAATACTTTCCCACCAGACCCGTCACTGACATAATACCCTCCTACCAGACCCGTCACTGGCATAATACCCTCCCACCAGACCCGTCACTGGCATAATACCCTCCACCAGACCCTCCCACCAGACCCGTCACTGACATAATACCCTCCACCCGACCCGTCACTGACATAATACCCTCCACCAGACCCTCCCACCAGACCCGTCACTGACATAATACCCTCCACCAGACCCGTCACTGACATAATACCCTCCCACCAGACCCGTCACTGACATAATACCCTCCACCAGACCCGTCACTGACATAATACCCTCCCACCAGACCCGTCACTGACATAATACCCTCCACCAGACCCGTCACTGGCATAATACCCTCCCACCAGACCCGTCACTGACATAATACCCTCCACCAGACCCGTCACTGACATAATACCCTCCACCAGACCCGTCACTGACATAATACCCTCCACCAGACCCGTCACTGACATAATACCCTCCACCAGACCCGTCACTGATATAATACCCTCCACCAGACCCGTCACTGACATAATACCCTCCACCAGACCCGTCACTGACATAATACCCTCCCACCAGACCCGTCACTGGACATAATACCCTCCACCAGACCCGTCACTGGCATAATACCCTCCACCAGACCCGTCACTGACATAATACCCTCCACCAGACCCGTCACTGACATAATACCCTCCACCAGACCCGTCACTGACATAATACCCTCCACCAGACCCGTCACTGACATAATACCCTCCACCAGACCCTCCCACCAGACCCGTCACTGACATAATACCCTCCCACCAGACCCGTCACTGACATAATACCCTCCACCAGACCCGTCACTGGTATAATACCCTCCCACCAGACCCGTCACTGACATAATACCCTCCACCAGACCCGTCACTGACATAATACCCTCCCACCAGACCCGTCACTGACATAATACCCTCCACCAGACCCGTCACTGACATAATACCCTCCACCAGACCCGTCACTGACATAATACCCTCCCACCAGACCCGTCACTGACATAATACCCTCCACCAGACCCGTCACTGACATAATACCCTCCACCAGACCCGTCACTGACATAATACCCTCCCACCAGACCCGTCACTGACATAATACCCTCCACCAGACCCGTCACTGACATAATACCCTCCACCAGACCCGTCACTGACATAATACCCTCCCACCAGACCCGTCACTGACATAATACCCTCCACCAGACCCGTCACTGGCATAATACCCTCCCACCAGACCCGTCACTGACATAATACCCTCCACCAGACCCGTCACTGACATAATACCCTCCACCAGACCCGTCACTGACATAATACCCTCCCACCAGACCCGTCACTGACATAATACCCTCCACCAGACCCGTCACTGATATAATACCCTCCACCAGACCCGTCACTGACATAATACCCTCCCACCAGACCCGTCACTGACATAATACCCTCCACCAGACCCGTCACTGACATAATACCCTCCACCAGACCCGTCACTGACATAATACCCTCCACCCGACCCGTCACTGACATAATACCCTCCACCCGACCCGTCACTGACATAATACCCTCCACCCGACCCGTCACTGACATAATACCCTCCACCAGACCCTCCCATCAGACCCGTCACTGACATAATACCCTCCACCCGACCCGTCACTGACATAATACCCTCCACCAGACCCGTCACTGGTATAATACCCTCCACCAGACCCGTCACTGACATAATACCCTCCCACCAGACCCGTCACTGACATAATACCCTCCACCAGACCCGTCACTGACATAATACCCTCCACCAGACCCGTCACTGACATAATACCCTCCCACCAGACCCGTCACTGACATAATACCCTCCCACCAGACCCGTCACTGACATAATACCCTCCCACCAGACCCGTCACTGACTATAATACCCTCCCACCAGACCCGTCACTGACATAATACCCTCCACCAGACCCGTCACTGACATAATACCCTCCACCAGACCCGTCACTGACATAATACCCTCCACCAGACCCGTCACTGACATAATACCCTCCACCAGACCCGTCACTGACATAATACCCTCCACCAGACCCGTCACTGACATAATACCCTCCACCAGACCCGTCACTGGCATAATACCCTCCACCAGACCCGTCACTGACATAATACCCTCCACCAGACCCGTCACTGACATAATACCCTCCACCAGACCCGTCACTGACATAATACCCTCCCACCAGACCCGTCACTGACATAATACCCTCCACCAGACCCGTCACTGACATAATACCCTCCACCAGACCCGTCACTGGTATAATACCCTCCACCAGACCCGTCACTGACATAATACCCTCCACCAGACCCGTCACTGACATAATACCCTCCACCAGACCCGTCACTGACATAATACCCTCCACCAGACCCGTCACTGACATAATACCCTCCCACCAGACCCGTCACTGACATAATACCCTCCACCAGACCCGTCACTGACATAATACCCTCCACCAGACCCGTCACTGGCATAATACCCTCCCACCAGACCCGTCACTGACATAATACCCTCCACCAGACCCGTCACTGACATAATACCCTCCCACCAGACCCGTCACTGACATAATACCCTCCACCAGACCCGTCACTGACATAATACCCTCCACCAGACCCGTCACTGACATAATACCCTCCACCAGACCCGTCACTGACATAATACCCTCCACCAGACCCGTCACTGATATAATACCCTCCACCAGACCCGTCACTGACATAATACCCTCCACCCGACCCGTCACTGACATAATACCCTCCCACCAGACCCGTCACTGACATAATACCCTCCACCAGACCCGTCACTGACATAATACCCTCCCACCAGACCCGTCACTGACATAATACCCTCCACCAGACCCGTCACTGACATAATACCCTCCACCAGACCCGTCACTGACATAATACCCTCCCACCAGACCCGTCACTGACATAATACCCTTCCACCAGACCCGTCACTGACATAATACCCTCCCACCAGACCCGTCACTGACATAATACCCTCCACCAGACCCGTCACTGACATAATACCCTCCACCAGACCCGTCACTGACATAATACCCTCCCACCAGACCCGTCACTGGACATAATACCCTCCACCAGACCCGTCACTGACATAATACCCTCCACCAGACCCGTCACTGGTATAATACCCTCCACCAGACCCGTCACTGACATAATACCATCCACCCGACCCGTCACTGACATAATACCCTCCACCAGACCCTCCCACCAGACCCGTCACTGACATAATACCCTCCACCCGACCCGTCACTGACATAATACCCTCCCAACAGACCCGTCACTGACATAATACCCTTCCACCAGACCCGTCACTGACATAATACCCTCCACCAGACCCGTCACTGGCATAATACCCTCCCACCAGACCCGTCACTGACATAATACCCTCCACCAGACCCGTCACTGGCATAATACCCTCCCACCAGACCCGTCACTGGACATAATACCCTCCACCAGACCCGTCACTGACATAATACCCTCCACCAGACCCGTCACTGACATAATACCCTCCACCAGACCCGTCACTGACATAATACCCTCCACCAGACCCGTCACTGACATAATACCCTCCACCAGACCCGTCACTGACATAATACCCTCCACCAGACCCGTCACTGACATAATACCCTCCCACCAGACCCGTCACTGACATAATACCCTCCACCAGACCCGTCACTGACATAATACCCTCCCACCAGACCCGTCACTGACATAATACCCTCCACCAGACCCGTCACTGACATAATACCCTCCACCAGACCCGTCACTGGCATAATACCCTCCCACCAGACCCGTCACTGACATAATACCCTCCACCAGACCCGTCACTGATATAATACCCTCCACCAGACCCGTCACTGACATAATACCCTCCACCAGACCCGTCACTGACATAATACCCTCCCACCAGACCCGTCACTGACATAATACCCTCCACCTGACCCGTCACTGGCATAATACCCTCCACCAGACCCGTCACTGACATAATACCCTCCCACCAGACCCGTCACTGACATAATACCCTCCACCAGACCCGTCACTGACATAATACCCTCCACCCGACCCGTCACTGACATAATACCCTCCACCAGACCCTCCCACCAGACCCGTCACTGACATAATACCCTCCCACCAGACCCGTCACTGACATAATACCCTCCACCAGACCCGTCACTGGTATAATACCCTCCCACCAGACCCGTCACTGACATAATACCCTCCACCAGACCCGTCACTGACATAATACCCTCCACCAGACCCGTCACTGACATAATACCCTCCCACCAGACCCGTCACTGACATAATACCCTCCCACCAGACCCGTCACTGACATAATACCCTCCCACCAGACCCGTCACTGATATAATACCCTCCCACCAGACCCGTCACTGACATAATACCCTCCACCAGACCCGTCACTGACATAATACCCTCCCACCAGACCCGTCACTGACATAATTACCCTCCACCAGACCCGTCACTGACATAATACCCTCCACCAGACCCGTCACTGGCATAATACCCTCCCACAAGACCCGTCACTGACATAATACCCTCCACCAGACCCGTCACTGACATAATACCCTCCCACCAGACCCGTCACTGACATAATACCCTCCCACCAGACCCGTCACTGACATAATACCCTCCACCAGACCCGTCACTGACATAATACCCACCCACCAGACCCGTCACTGGTATAATACCCTCCACCAGACCCGTCACTGACATAATACCCTCCACCAGACCCGTCACTGGTATAATACCCTCCACCAGACCCGTCACTGACATAATACCCTCCCACCAGACCCGTCACTGACATAATACCCTCCACCAGACCCGTCACTGACATAATACCCTCCACCAGACCCGTCACTGACATAATACCCTCCACCCGACCCGTCACTGACATAATACCCTCCACCCGACCCGTCACTGACATAATACCCTCCACCCGACCCGTCACTGACATAATACCCTCCACCAGACCCTCCCATCAGACCCGTCACTGACATAATACCCTCCACCCGACCCGTCACTGACATAATACCCTCCACCCGACCCGTCACTGACATAATACCCTCCACCAGAACCGTCACTGACATAATACCCTCCACCAGACCCGCCACTGGTATAATACCCTCCACCAGACCCGTCACTGACATAATACCCACCCACCAGACCCGTCACTGGTATAATACCCTCCACCAGACCCGTCACTGACATAATACCCTCCCACCAGACCCGTCACTGACATAATACCCTCCACCAGACCCGTCACTGGTATAATACCCTCCACCAGACCCGTCACTGACATAATACCCACCCACCAGACCCGTCACTGGTATAATACCCTCCACCAGACCCGTCACTGACATAATACCCTCCCACCAGACCCGTCACTGACATAATACCCTCCACCAGACCCGTCACTGGTATAATACCCTCCACCAGACCCGTCACTGACATAATACCCTCCCACCAGACCCGTCACTGACATAATACCCTCCACCAGACCCGTCACTGACATAATACCCTCCACCAGACCCGTCACTGACATAATACCCTCCACCCGACCCGTCACTGACATAATACCCTCCACCCGACCCGTCACTGACATAATACCCTCCACCCGACCCGTCACTGACATAATACCCTCCACCAGACCCTCCCATCAGACCCGTCACTGACATAATACCCTCCACCCGACCCGTCACTGACATAATACCCTCCACCCGACCCGTCACTGACATAATACCCTCCACCAGAACCGTCACTGACATAATACCCTCCACCAGACCCGTCACTTGTATAATACCCTCCACCAGACCCGTCACTGACATAATACCCTCCACCCGACCCGTCACTGACATAATACCCTCCACCAGACCCGTCACTGGTATAATACCCTCCACCAGACCCGTCACTGACATAATACCATCCACCCGACCCGTCACTGACATAATACCCTCCACCAGACCCTCCCACCAGACCCGTCACTGACATAATACCCTCCACCCGACCCGTCACTGACATAATACCCTCCCAACAGACCCGTCACTGACATAATACCTTCCACCAGACCCGTCACTGGCATAATACCCTCCCACCAGACCCGTCACTGACATAATACCCTCCACCAGACCCGTCACTGACATAATACCCTCCACCAGACCCGTCACTGACATAATACCCTCCCACCAGACCCGTCACTGGCATAATACCCTCCACCAGACCCGTCGCTGACATAATACCCTCCACCAGACCCGTCACTGGTATAATACCCTCCACCAGACCCGTCACTGACATAATACCATCCACCCGACCCGTCACTGACATAATACCCTCCACCAGACCCTCCCACCAGACCCGTCACTGACATAATACCCTCCACCCGACCCGTCACTGACATAATACCCTCCCAACAGACCCGTCACTGACATAATACCTTCCACCAGACCCGTCACTGACATAATACCCTCCACCAGACCCGTCACTGGCATAATACCTTCCCGCCAGACCCGTCACTGGCATAATACCCTCCACCAGACCCGTCACTGGCATAATACCCTCCCACCAGACCCGTCACTGGCATAATACCCTCCACCAGACCCGTCACTGACATAATACCCTCCACCAGACCCGTCACTGACATAATACCCTCCACCAGACCCGTCACTGACATAATACCCTCCACCAGACCCGTCACTGATATAATACCCTCCACCAGACCCGTCACTGACATAATACCCTCCACCCGACCCGTCACTGACATAATACCCTCCCAACAGACCCGTCACTGACATAATACCTTCCACCAGACCCGTCACTGGCATAATACCCTCCCACCAGACCCGTCACTGACATAATACCCTCCACCAGACCCGTCACTGACATAATACCCTCCACCAGACCCGTCACTGACATAATACCCTCCCACCAGACCCGTCACTGACATAATACCTTCCACCAGACCCGTCACTGGCATAATACCCTCCCACCAGACCCGTCACTGACATAATACCCTCCACCAGACCCGTCACTGACATAATACCCTCCACCAGACCCGTCACTGACATAATACCCTCCCACCAGACCCGTCACTGGCATAATACCCTCCACCAGACCCGTCACTGACATAATACCCTCCACCAGACCCGTCACTGGTATAATACCCTCCACCAGACCCGTCACTGACATAATACCATCCACCCGACCCGTCACTGACATAATACCCTCCACCAGACCCTCCCACCAGACCCGTCACTGACATAATACCCTCCACCCGACCCGTCACTGACATAATACCCTCCCAACAGACCCGTCACTGACATAATACCTTCCACCAGACCCGTCACTGACATAATACCCTCCACCAGACCCGTCACTGGCATAATACCTTCCCGCCAGACCCGTCACTGGCATAACACCCTCCACCAGACCCGTCACTGGCATAATACCCTCCCACCAGACCCGTCACTGGCATAATACCCTCCACCAGACCCGTCACTGACATAATACCCTCCACCAGACCCGTCACTGACATAATACCCTCCACCAGACCCGTCACTGACATAATACCCTCCACCAGACCCGTCACTGATATAATACCCTCCACCAGACCCGTCACTGACATAATACCCTCCACCCGACCCGTCACTGACATAATACCCTCCCAACAGACCCGTCACTGACATAATACCTTCCACCAGACCCGTCACTGGCATAATACCCTCCCACCAGACCCGTCACTGACATAATACCCTCCACCAGACCCGTCACTGACATAATACCCTCCACCAGACCCGTCACTGACATAATACCCTCCCACCAGACCCGTCACTGGCATAATACCCTCCACCAGACCCGTCACTGACATAATACCCTCCCACCAGACCCGTCACTAGTAGTAGGGAGTAAGACGCACAGGCCCTTTTTTTTTCAGGTGAATTTGGGGACTCACAGATTTTGGATTAAGGATTTCTTATGAGTAAGTAATTTCCGAGATTTTAGAAGTATGGAATTCTTATGAGAAAAATAATTTCCGAGACTTAGAAGTTTGTTAAAGGCCTTATGGGAGAAATTCAAATAACGTATGTAGCGCTTTAGGGTTTCCAGGATAACTCTACGGACATATTTTACCTGTTTTCAACTTAGAAAAATCGTCTATGTAAGCCTTAGTTTTCATGTAAATTTAGAAAATCACCTGTGTAAGTCAGGGTTTTCAGGTCTCGTACCTCACACCCCCCTCCCTCCCCCCTTACCTCGCAATCTCTCGCGTCACCTTTATTTACCTTACGCCCAGCCAGCCAGACGCTTCTTGTAGGTCTCCTCTTATCATATCTTATCTTATCTTCTCCATAATAATATCTGGACCGTCCCTCCTCTCTCTCTCTCCTCTTCATATTATTCCCTCTTCCTATTTTCTGACATACTAATGTTTTATTCCTTTTTCATTAACCAGTCAGTTTTATACAAATCAACCGAAGCATCTCAATGTAACCTTTAATACTGAAACTGTCTCAGAGACTAACTAAGCTGGCCCCAGCTACCTGCTCCAGGCTATCTGCCCGAGGCAATCATCACCTGATTACATGTCCTGTCATCTACCAGTCATTGTCAGCGTTCGCCACCGTAATAATTTATATATATACATTAGGCGTTAATAAAACTTATTTATTTATTTATAAATAAGTAACAGTTTCAGATAGCGTTTACACATGTACAATATTTGTCAGACACATAAAACCTCGAAACAAATGTACTCACCATTTTCCGTTACATAATTTGTTATAGCCTCATTCAGCCGGTCGTCTCCAAGCACATTTTCCAACAAATATCACTCTTATCATAACACAGCGTTTCATAGCAGCTCGGCATATTTTTAAATAAAGCATAAGATAGCCTCATTACGTTCCTATCATTCTGCATATATTCTCCATAAGTAAAACTAGTTTCAAATAGCTTTATTGCAGTTTTTAGATCCTTGTTTGAAAGATGGTAACAGAAAAACATCGCATATAGCCCGCATACGTATGTATTTAAACTCTGAAGTCGCTCTGTAAACGTGTATACATCACAGTCTTTATAATAATTTAAAAACTCCGAAATGTAGGGCGAATACACATTTATTCCATATGAATCTAGTATAACTATTTTCCGTTTAGATTTATATACAGCAATCCAGTGACCCATTACTTCCTTAGAGTCTCTTCCTAAGGTATTTATTATAAACATAATCGGTTTATCCCGTATTTGCTTCATTATTCTATATATATCCGTCGCTAAATAGCATCCAATATATTTAGCTTTACTACCTGTCATATCGTTCAATGCCATATTAATTTGTTTGCAGTTCATGCTCTTGTATCGCACGTAACTCGCCTGTCAGAATAAATTCTCAATACTCCCGTTGTAATTCCGAATAAAATAATAACTTTATTTGATTTCGCTGGAACAGCAAATTCTAATCTAATTCTCAGGTTGCCCGAAGCCTCTATAGGAAGGGTATCTCTCAATTCCTCAGGCGTTAGTCTAAATGCCAATAACGTTCTTCCTTTTATAAATGAATTATATGTCAAGGTATTGCAAGCATTAAAGCCTACTGTATTTTGAGTCTCGTAGTATAGTTTCGAACATTTATTCGGGAACTTGCAAGTTATATTAAATAAGTTTGTCCCATCACGTGTAATATATACATTAGATAAATCGCAGTGATCGAAATAAAGTGGATTAAGTGTATACGCTCCTGATATTGCTTCCATATCCATCATCATAATAAATAATTTATCTGGGATAATGCTCCCCCATGGCTGGTCAATACTTAATCTCTGCTGCCCATTACCGAGAATGAACGTCTTGTGGAGTGTCTTATCAAACGTATATGTAACTGGCGTATTTTGTTCAGCCAGAGCTCTATTAATAGCCTCCAATCCAGATGCAAATGGAGTTATCCGATCAATCCACATTCTAGCTAGTTTTATGTTAAACTTGTATCCAGATTCAATACTGTTTATAACCCACGGATCACTGTTAAGTTCTAATCTCAAACGAATATCAATTCCATCCAAAAGATATTCGCTCAAAGTTGTAATGTCCAATAGCAGTTTAAAGCAACAATTTACTCCCTCAGTTTTTAACTTTACAAATCTAGATTTAAGGTCTTCTGAGGCATTCTTAAAATAATCTACATCATATTTTTCAGGAAAAACATCATTATAGAAATACGTTAGTTCTTTAAATCTTTCAGCTTTACATTCAGAAAGCGTTGTCATTAACTTTACATATGATAAATATGAAAATAGTGAATTAGTTTCCACCACTTGCTCATTTAAATAAACAGTTACAGCTTTAAACATTGTCTGGGACAAACCATTGACTATTGATGCATTTTTAATATCCGCTAAAGCCGTAATTCCGTCAGGTCCCGTTAATTCAACCATCAGTTCTAGCGTCAATCTCGAAAGATCAATAAATTGTCCCTTAACTCCTGGGATACGGAATTCAATATAAGAATCTTTAAATTTATTGTTAATACTTGAATTCACAGGTAAAATATCCTGTGTCTGTCTTGAAAATATCGTACTTTCAACCATTCTATGCGGACTAACTTTAGGAAATCCATCGCCTATAGCAGCTGTATAATTTTCTAAAGGAACTTGCAATGCTGCACTAGGAGCATTTACACTCATCATGTCTGCGTCTAGCATACAACTAGTAATGTTTTATGAAAACACGTCTTTATATCTATCCATTTTCTTTATATAGGCAGGTCTTTTCGTTTTTCTTTTCGTTATTCGGCCACCTGCTATCAATTTAGGACCTATACTTTTCAATGTTTCCATACCGTGTTTTCTAATTGAATATTTCAAAGTACCTTGGCCTGCATTTATATCCTGCAAAACATTCTGTCCCATTGTCAATGCTGCTGGCATGATAGTTTTTAATAGGAAAGGAGTTGCTCTACGAGCTAGACCAGTTAAGAAACTTAATATTCCACCTCCTCTTAAATGTCTTCTATCAAAAACAGTAATATCGCCCAGTGCTCCACCTCTCTTCCCTCGAGGAGCGATAAATCGCCCTACCTCGTCAACAGACAGCTGTACAAACCCGACCCTCATGTTTAAACAGGCCAAGAGAGAATGATAAACTCCCTCTACTCATGCCATTATATATCAACGGGTCTAATATGTAATACTGCAATCGTACATCCATCCTTTTCAAAATATACAGGCTCCCCATCTTGATCTGTTAATCTAATACTGATGCCATCAATATTAGTCGTATTTAAAGGTTTATATAATTTCCTGTGTGTTACATTACTTTGAAACGAAACAACATCCAAGATATTTACAATCTGATTACCAAACATGGTGGGCTGCACCTTATCACAATATACACACAAGAAATCTATACGGCCTCCTGGCCTAGGATGATAATAGCATGTATCTTGTATAGATATCCTGTTATTAGGTAGTTTATTCATAATAAAAATATCATATTCTTTACCTACTTCAGCTCCAATAACTTAACATATATTTCGACCGAAAGATAAAGAAATTCGAACAACTAATTTTCCATCCTTTGTAATAAATAATTTTAACAACTTCTCACTAAATGCTGCATTAAACTTAATTCGATTAATACTCGAATCATATTTCATATAAACGTCCCCGTGATCTGGGAAATTATAATTAAGTACGGGTCCTATAAAACTCAGTGAACCTTTTGAAAATATAGTAGAAATTTCTCTATTTAAAATAGTCGTTAGCTCTATGCAATTATCACTGGCTAAAATATCCGACTTTAAAGTGAAAGATGTATTCACCGTACTCAAATCAGATAAATTTTTATTAGACACTAGAAGTTGAACTGAAATAAAACTTTCCGGGTCATTCCTCCTAACAGCGAAATAAGATGGAGGCAGGAATATATTCTTCAAGCACACTTCATAAGCTTTATTCGGGTCTAAAGGCAGCTGATTATGTAATCTATTTTCAAACGCATTGGGAGCATTGTTTTTAAATACATCAGTATCAGAGTTACTCGCTGCATATATAACGTAACTATCCATCCTGTAGACTAATAGTAAATGATAAAAATAAACAGAAACTCACCTTAATATGGTATCCAGGTAGACTCTCCTTCATCTCCAGCCTTGATCTTCCTCTTCAAACTTGGAGGAGAAAACACTTGATTTTTCGCATCTACATTTCTAAATAAATTCTTAGGTGTAGAGGTCAAAGAGTAGAACAACTTTGCTATTGGCAGTTTATCTTCTGGGAATAACAATTTCGGAGTGCACATCCTGCCTATAACGTCATCAACAATATTGATCCCAGTAACTGGTGATGTAATGTTCCCTTCCTCATCCCACTTTACAAGTCCAGTTGTATTAAAATAATTTAACAAGGAGACAGCAAAATCATAATCCTTAAGCTTTAATCTTAAGTCTATCAAGTGTTGTATAACAGGATTTGTTCTCACTGTCGTCGTAGGCTTCTCAACACTTACTGCCGTAGGCTTCTGTTGATCAATAGCTTTTCGTGGTACAAGATAGAATTCTTTCATTATTCCTTATTAAATAGCCTTGAAATAAAATTTATAGCTATGGGAAGTAAAATGCCCAATAAATTACCTCCTCTTTTACTCGTTAATATGTCTTTCTTGAGTGAAATAGCTTTCTTCTTACAGGCTAATGTATGGAGTAGAGCTCTATATTTAGAAAGTCTCTTTAAAATAGGCTTCCCAACTTCAATTATATTTTTTAAGAAATTATTAAATATTTCAGATAGGCAAAGTATATGTTCCTTTTTAAGAGTATTAATTAACTTTTTCCTAGAATTATAACCTAATCTAGCTAATAGTTCAATAAATCCACGATACTTGCTAACTAAGGGCTGCTTCTACATAGTTTCTTCACGTCATCTGAATTCACCCACTGGTCAAATGAACTGTCGTAACCGACGTATCTAACTTTATATAAAGTAGTATTACCAACTTTACGTTTACTTATAATTCTCTCAATTTCAAATGTATCTGACAAGTAGGTGGGAGTCAACTCCTCTCTATAAAATCCGCCTTCTATAAGTCTATTATTTAAGTCCTTTAGATAATATAAAGGCACGGGTTGTTTAGTATCAATTTGAGCAATTGTAAATATTTCCTTAGTGTTCTGTTGATGAAAACCTCTTTTGAACTTTGAAATACGATTAGATAAGGCAAGCCGTACTGTATCTCCCACAGACAGATGATTACTGATGCGTGGCTTAGTCTGCTGCTCTCCTTTATACATGAGCTTAAACTGCCTAGTCACATCTTGAGGCGAAGATAAAGCATGTACATCAATAGGTATTTTCCCCTTTAATCCTCTATGTGGTGTTCTATTATACGTTTTAACCATATCAGGCAAAACATTTATATAGGTTAAGGTATTATAAGCCGTTAAATATTTATATATCTTAGTTTTCAATGTTCTTATAAATCTCTCTGCAATGCTGGCTTTAGTTTCCTGAGAAAATACACTGTACAGATCAATGTTTTTACTGTCTAACAATCGTTTCATATATTTATTATAGAATTCACCGCCCTTATCAGTGTTAAGCTTCCTTACACCTTTTGATGAAGGTAAATCCAGAATAGCTTTCATGGCTTCACTTACACTCTGACCTGATTTAGTGGATAGTGGAACTACATGTGCAAACCTTGAAAATATATCAACACAAACTAATAAATATTTAATATTGTTGTGCTTAGCTAACAATGTCATATCAGCCAAGTCACTGGTAAAGAAAGCTTTAGGTCTAGGTGCTAAGATACGTCTTCGTTTAAATTTACGTTTTTTTAATAGATGTAAGGTATAAGCATTAGACGTTTTTAAATAGTCTTTCACATCTTTTATAGTTATTTCAGGGATTGTTTTCTTTGCAGCCTTATACAATTTTAAAACGCCACCAAACCCACCTATGGACTTGGGGTCATTGTATATCTTATTAAGAGTTTGTGTAATGTTCACCATTGATACACTATTTCATATGGGGGTTCATTTACAATATTTCCCCTAAATATTATAGATTCAGGTGTTTTAACGCCCAAGTCAACAAGTAAATACCCATACTGTCGAGAAATCACTTTCTTATATATATCTAAAAATTTCTTGGCATCTTGTTTTCCGAATATTTGTCTGCCTAATGTTTCTATCTGGGACAAGTCTCTTGATTTAAGCAGAATAAAATGAGATGCATTTAAACTTATAGATCTAGAAAATTTCCCACTGAAAAATATATTATATTTATAAAAATAACCGAGATGTTCTCATGCCGTCCCTTAGTAAATATATCACTTACTATTTTAGAATTTGTAGATTCAACATACAAGTCATCATAAACAACTAATATATGAGATGTGTCCTCTGGATCACGATCAGTCTAAAGGGTTTACAATTTCAGAGTAAAAAGATATCTTATGTTTAATAAGTGGATTAGTTCTCAACTCTTTATACCCGCTTCCACAGATAATTATTTTTGCAAAGTTCTGCTTATATTTCTCTATCATTTTAGCACATAAATAGCTCTTCCCACCATTTGAAAATCCAGCAATAATAATTCTTGATGGTTCACTAAATATATTCAACTGGGATTCAGTAATAACTTTTTTCTGCCCTTCCATGTTGCTAGGATTCAATAGACTAACTACAAATATATAATGAAAGGAGTATTTAAACGAAATCTACATTCGAGTTTTATTTAAACATAACCAATAAAATCATAGTCATAACATAACCAATACAGTAATAAATAAATCAGTCTTAAAATAGCAATTTGAACATATCAAATACAGTAATAAAATCATAGAATATACATTATCATAGACATTAAATCATAGTCATAACATATCCAATACAGTAACAAATCATATCCAATACAGTAACAAATCATATCCAATACAGTAACAAATCATATCCAATACAGTAACAAATCATATCCAATACAGTAACAAATCTTATTCATTTTCATATCAAATACAGTAACAAATCATAGCCAATACAATATCATAGACATTTGAATATAGTTATAGATAATACATAGACCATACAGTAACATAGACTTAGTTGTTGTTAGGGAATAATTGCTGAGCGACTCTATCCCGCTTTTCCCAAAGATTAAAAATGGGGAACAATTGACGTCTTGGTTGGGGATTATCTACAATTACTGGATCCTCTACCTGCACCTCTTCCTCTACCTGCACCTCTTCCTCTACCTGCACCTCTTCCTGTACCTGTACCTCTTCCTCTACCTGTACCTCTTCCTGTACCTCACGCTCTGGAATGTCTGGGTGACCGTAAGCTAATGACTCTGTGGGACTAATGAGGTACCTCTTGTCATCAAAAGCTGACAGACCGCGCTTAGTTGTTTTACACGTGCATATCTGTCCATTAACATTACGAATGGATCGGGATACAAAATTAAAAGTTGTATTTGTCTCTAATGTGTTCTGAAAAGATGCATGTGTTATTTTCTTTTGTTGGTGATAAGGAATCCCTTTACATTTACATAAATGTTCATTATCAAGGGTTAGGAGAGAATAAGTTTTAGGCTTAAGTGCAATTAATTCAGTTATAATTTTCTGCTTTACTTCTGACTTGAGGAGTCCTAGTTCACCTTTGCGAGTAGCAGAATACATGGAATGATCTTTGTCAAAATTACTGAAATCCATATAATCTACTAGAGGAGCTTTTGTCATTTCTTGGAACGCATCTTTACAGGTCTGAGTAAATATGAATGAGTCTGTATCCGTATAAATTAGTCTAGCTCTCTCCCCATAATGGGCTTTAACTACATTATACCAGAACTCGTATAAACGCCTCTTGGCTATCTGCAAGATCTGATATCCCATGTAAGAAGGAGTGGTAACTTTAAGGATGTCTTTCATTACTGTACAGAGAACCCTATCTTGACCTAAAGAGACAGCTCGTTTATACAAAGGGTTTCTTGCATGAGTTAAGAATGAATGTTTTGTCGTTACTAGATGGTGAGTATTAGCATATCTAGAAATATTGGTCATTGATTTCCCATACAGACTATTACTTATGAGTTTAAAGGCTTTTTCTTTAACTTTACAGGTGGTATTGGCTCGTTCTCGAATGTTGGTTGAAATAAAATCTTTTAAATAGGGAGCCTGTTTAAATTCATAGATTGTTTTTACTCGTTCAACTTCTAGTCCAAGTTTTAATAGCAATTGCAGGAAATCAAGGCTCACTAAGTAGTTGTTTTGGGGCAAGTGGGATGCAATTAACTTAGTATTTTTAGGTGGGAGCTTACGTTTTTCATCATTAAGGGTTTTCTTACTGTACTCTGACAAAAACTCCTCAGTTATATTAGTATGAGACAGTACAAGGGGCAGATCATCAGTATACCTGGCTACCTCGGGAGATACATGTTTTGTATCGCATAAAATCCAATAACCTTTGTCTTGATTACAGGGGATATGTTGTAACCCTTGCCCTAATAAGGTATCCCGCTCAAGGTCAGTTAATTGTCTAATCCCTCCCTGGGGAAGTACCTCAGCCATGCACGCTGCATATAGGCTGTTGAAGTCGAGGTACAAAATGTGAGTATCGTCATCAGAGCTAGGGTTAGATGTAGTGTGCTCGTTAACAGCCTGTGTAAATTGTCTTATGGAAGATGTGAACCCCCCCTCTAAGATTCCTTCTCAACAAATCATATACATTCTGATCATGCACATAGTCAAGTACAACTTTTGATTTAATAAGAAAGCGTCCCAAGCATAACTAGGAAGTGATACATAGAAAACAATATCTAGTTCATAAATTTCTTTCAGTGATGTTCGCCAAAGTGTAAATATATCAACTAACATTCCTACGTCAACTTTTAAATATAACATGAGGTAATCCTTGATGTTTGTACAGTTCCCTAAATTAAATACTTTAAGAGCATTGTTATAATCTTCTTCAGACAGTAGAGAGTCATGTAAAACATTGTAAAACTTATCTCGCGAAGGGAGCTGAGGTTCGTCTAACACGTCCATGGAAGAAATATAATCATAACATAGGCTTTGTTTACCTTTAATTAACAGAGCTTTAGCTTCATCGGATACGCCATTTAGTATGTGTTCAGTGTACTTGGTGGGTTTCTTACCGGCAACGTGCTCGCTTGCTAAGGTTCCTAATGACCCATTAAGGAGAGCTAGGCTATCAAGGAATTTAAGTTTACCTATGATGACTTACATAAATTACAATCCTTCCGTGGTTAGAATTTCTACATCGCGGCGAGGATTTTTGGGCAGTTCTTTAAGTATAATTCCAAGATCATAGGCAGCATTATGGGAAAATGTGGTCAAGTATCTACGAGCATTTTTACATTGTAAATTGCAACGAGCACAATAAGCACCTAAGTAATTATTTTCCTGAATAGCATGATTATGATGTCTATGTTTATCTTTCTTATTCTTGAAAGTTTGATGACACAATTGACACGTATTTTGTCTTTAAAACATTCTTTCCTGTTCTCTAGACAAGTTCTTAGGGAAGTTGGGGAGCTGAGCATGAATAGCTTTCCATGAGGCTTCTAGCTTTGTAATAAAATGATTAACCGCGTCTGGACCTACGTATGAATACGTTTCTACGACATTGAATTCCCTGTCTAAAATCATGTAGGCATAAGCAATTGCTTTATGCTTACATTCCACCATGCCTCGAGGATTTTGACGGTCTAATAGACATTCAAAATCGTAATAGGCGGTGTGAGTCGGGCTATAGGTCCTACCGTAATTTTTAAAACTGATTTTATCATTAGCATTATAGAATGAAAATACTTGGGATACCGTGCATGACTCTTCGTGAGCCTGAATTTCATCTAAGGGAGCATGCAAAAGGCAAATTTTGCAGAATTTATGAGTGTTAGGAATTCTTTTATTGTTATGGTTAATATTCTTTACAAATTTATCAAAGTCCTTGATCAGACAGAGATGCTTGCCTTCTAATAACAACAAAGGGACTTTATCGGCATACTTTTCCTGGCTTTTCCTAGCTAAACTAAGATAGTATCTGTTACTTTCATGAGTTACTTTATAAATATAAATAAAAATTTTGTTAAGCTTCTCTATTTTCTTAAGATTATCAAATGATACGGGGAATCTGATTTCATCTGCCCATACTACGAATCTTCTACACCATTGAAGGCTTTTGTAATGTTGTCTAACGTTTTTTATAGTCCTGCCCAATGCTAAGTTTTTATATGCTGCAATGCACTGTAACAAACACTCATCTCCTTCACTTTCAGGATTAAATACTGTTTCTTTACCCCTTAATTTCGCAGGATATGGTACATAAGATCCAAGGTGCATAGGGTGGCGAATATATGAAAAATTAATGGCAAAGCCTGACATGGAATGAATTCCTACACTTGAGGATTGGACATTTTTTAGGCATTCGTCAATTTTAGCAGACATTTCGTCAACCCATGAATTTACGAGAACTTCCACCTCTTCCTGTGTAGCAGTCTGAGTTTCTCCTCTAATTGAAAATACTTCGTCTAATATTTCATATTGATCGTCGGCATGATTAAGTTTTTGCAAAATTAGGCTTACGTCTGGGTAAATGTGAAATGAGGGAGGGAATTCTTCCTGTATTTGTCTGAACTGATTGTCTATATATTCTATAAAAAATTCCCTATACCTATTTATATATAATCTGGGGTCGGCGTCTAAATGACCGGGAATGGAGAACGAATGTCTCGAGAATGATCCTTCGAACTGGCGTGTGACTTCTAACACTCTCGGAACAATGTGATCTAAGTTAAGTACCTCTGGGGAATCCGGAGCGTTGTCTTCTTCATCTGATATGTCGTGAACAGGGGGTTGATTGTCTTCTTCTTCATCTGAGGATGCCTGCTGGTTGCCGTCTGGGGCATCTTCTTCTAGCTCCTGGGACAGCTGGGGTTGACTGCGTACAGGCGTGCTCCACTCAGAGGGTTGGGTTGAATCCTGGGGCGAGTCTGTAATATAATATTAGCAATGAATAAACATTAAGAGGAAAACAAATTTGAAAACAATAAGAGGATTTGAAAACCTTAATAGGAAAACAATGTTTATAACTTTAAGAGGAAAATATCGTGTAAATAAGAGGATTTATTATTAAGAGGAAAAACAAAAAAGTCTAAATAAGAGGAAAAACTGAATTACAGATAAATAATAATATTACTTACGAGCTGGAATGTTGATTCCACCGAGTATGAGATTCTCTTGATCACGAATAGGAACTCCTGTAATGGAAACATTTTTCTGTATGAGTACTTATTACTTGTTTATACACTTGTTAAAATATACAGTTATTAACTTTTAAATTACGAAAATTATTGTGAAAACGTACGGTTATTTATGATGCGACGGCGTTTGGGTGGAGGTTCAATGACGTTTCTGGCTTCGGTGGGAGGTTCCTGGTTAACGGACCAACGACAGTACGGGCAGGAAGTAGAACCATGAACTGAAATAAGAATAATATATATATATAAATTGACTGTCTGTATGTATGTATGTGTGTTTCAGATATATATTTTCTTTGAAAGTTTATTGAATGTGCGAGAAAAAGCGGTACTTACGATTTGCACAATAGAGTTGTCCACAGCTGGTACAGGTTACGTCAAAATGTCCAGGCGGTGTAGGCCCGTTGCATCCAATACAGTACAGTCTGCATTCTTGAAGAGCGTTGATAGACATTTCACCTAGGCATGTTAAACATCGTGTTTGACACACATGCCCGATTTCGTTGTTGTTGAGAGGAGACAGGCACAGGGGACACACTGACACTGACATGATGATATGACTAGACTGGGGGAACCTTGTGAACAGGATGAAGATTGAATGTTGACTGAAAGTGTAGGCCTCTGAGACTTTGGAGATCTGAGGGGGCCCTGAATGAGCGTAATAACGATAGTGTGCCCCTGAGTGAGCGTTTGGCTGTTTTATTAATAGCGAGAATGATTGGTGAATACTGGGAATAAACTCTTTTATTATAAATTGTGTAAACTAAGAATTAGATGACTAAATAAATTATAAATAAATAAATAAGTTTTATTAACGCCTAATGTATATATATAAATTATTACGGTGGCGAACGCTGACAATGACTGGTAGATGACAGGACATGTAATCAGGTGATGATTGCCTCGGGCAGATAGCCTGGGGCAGGTAGCTGGGGCCAGCTTAGTTAGTCTCTGAGACAGTTTCAGTATTAAAGGTTACATTGAGATGCTTCGGTTGATTTGTATAAAACTGACTGGTTAATGAAAAAGGAATAAAACATTAGTATGTCAGAAAATAGGAAGAGGGAATAATATGAAGAGGAGAGAGAGAGAGGAGGGACGGTCCAGATATTATTATGGAGAAGATAAGATAAGATATGATAAGAGGAGACCTACAAGAAGCGTCTGGCTGGCTGGGCGTAAGGTAAATAAAGGTGACGCGAGAGATTGCGAGGTAAGGGGGGAGGGAGGGGGTGTGAGGTACGAGACCTGAAAACCCTGACTTACACAGGTGATTTTCTAAATTTACATGAAAACTAAGGCTTACATAGACGATTTTTCTAAGTTGAAAACAGGTAAAATATGTCCGTAGAGTTATCCTGGAAACCCTAAAGCGCTACATACGTTATTTGAATTTCTCCCATAAGGCCTTTAACAAACTTCTAAGTCTCGGAAATTAATTTTTCTCATAAGAATTCCATACTTCTAAAATCTCGGAAATTACTTACTCATAAGAAATCCTTAATCCAAAATCTGTGAGTCCCCAAATTCACCTGAAAAAAAAGGGCCTGTGCGTCTTACTCCCTACTACTAGTGACGGGTCTGGTGGGAGGGTATTATGTCAGTGACGGGTCTGGTGGAGGGTATTATGCCAGTGACGGGTCTGGTGGGAGGGTATTATGTCAGTGACGGGTCTGGTGGAGGGTATTATGTCAGTGACGGGTCTGGTGGAGGGTATTATGTCAGTGACGGGTCTGGTGGGAGGGTATTATGCCAGTGACGGGTCTGGTGGAAGGTATTATGTCAGTGACGGGTCTGTTGGGAGGGTATTATGTCAGTGACGGGTCGGGTGGAGGGTATTATGTCAGTGACGGGTCTGGTGGGAGGGTCTGGTGGAGGGTATTATGTCAGTGACGGGTCGGGTGGATGGTATTATGTCAGTGACGGGTCTGGTGGAGGGTATTATACCAGTGACGGGTCTAGTGGAGGGTATTATGTCAGTGACGGGTCTGGTGGAGGGTATTATGCCAGTGACGGGTCTGGTGGGAGGGTATTATGTCAGTGACGGGTCTGGTGGAGGGTATTATGTCAGTGACGGGTCTGGTGGAGGGTATTATGTCAGTGACGGGTCTGGTGGGAGGGTATTATGCCAGTGACGGGTCTGGTGGAAGGTATTATGTCAGTGACGGGTCTGTTGGGAGGGTATTATGTCAGTGACGGGTCGGGTGGAGGGTATTATGTCAGTGACGGGTCTGGTGGGAGGGTCTGGTGGAGGGTATTATGTCAGTGACGGGTCGGGTGGATGGTATTATGTCAGTGACGGGTCTGGTGGAGGGTATTATACCAGTGACGGGTCTGGTGGAGGGTATTATGTCAGTGACGGGTCTGGTGGAGGGTATTATGCCAGTGACGGGTCTGGTGGGAGGGTATTATGTCAGTGACGGGTCTGGTGGAGGGTATTATGTCAGTGACGGGTCTGGTGGAGGGTATTATGTCAGTGACGGGTCTGGTGGGAGGGTATTATGCCAGTGACGGGTCTGGTGGAAGGTATTATGTCAGTGACGGGTCTGTTGGGAGGGTATTATGTCAGTGACGGGTCGGGTGGAGGGTATTATGTCAGTGACGGGTCTGGTGGAGGGTATTATGTCAGTGACGGGTCGGGTGGATGGTATTATGTCAGTGACGGGTCTGGTGGAGGGTATTATACCAGTGACGGGTCTGGTGGAGGGTATTATGTCAGTGACGGGTCGGGTGGAGGGTATTATGTCAGTGACGGGTCTGGTGGAGGGTATTATACCAGTGACGGGTCTGGTGGAGGGTATTATGTCAGTGACGGGTCTGGTGGAGGGTATTATGTCAGTGACGGGTCGGGTGGAGGGTATTATGTCAGTGACGGGTCGGGTGGAGGGTATTATGTCAGTGACGGGTCTGATGGGAGGGTCTGGTGGAGGGTATTATGTCAGTGACGGGTCGGGTGGAGGGTATTATGTCAGTGACGGGTCGGGTGGAGGGTATTATGTCAGTGACGGGTCGGGTGGAGGGTATTATGTCAGTGACGGGTCTGGTGGAGGGTATTATGTCAGTGACGGGTCTGGTGGAGGGTATTATGTCAGTGACGGGTCTGGTGGAGGGTATTATGCCAGTGACGGGTCTGGTGGGAGGGTATTATGTCAGTGACGGGTCTGGTGGAGGGTATTATGTCAGTGACGGGTCTGGTGGAGGGTATTATGTCAGTGACGGGTCTGGTGGGAGGGTATTATGCCAGTGACGGGTCTGGTGGAAGGTATTATGTCAGTGACGGGTCTGTTGGGAGGGTATTATGTCAGTGACGGGTCGGGTGGAGGGTATTATGTCAGTGACGGGTCTGGTGGGAGGGTCTGGTGGAGGGTATTATGTCAGTGACGGGTCGGGTGGATGGTATTATGTCAGTGACGGGTCTGGTGGAGGGTATTATACCAGTGACGGGTCTGGTGGAGGGTATTATGTCAGTGACGGGTCTGGTGGAGGGTATTATGCCAGTGACGGGTCTGGTGGGAGGGTATTATGTCAGTGACGGGTCTGGTGGAGGGTATTATGCCAGTGACAGGTCTGGTGGAGGGTATTATGTCAGTGACGGGTCTGGTGGGAGGGTATTATGCCAGTGACGGGTCTGGTGGAAGGTATTATGTCAGTGACGGGTCTGTTGGGAGGGTATTATGTCAGTGACGGGTCGGGTGGAGGGTATTATGTCAGTGACGGGTCTGGTGGAGGGTATTATGTCAGTGACGGGTCGGGTGGATGGTATTATGTCAGTGACGGGTCTGGTGGAGGGTATTATGCCAGTGACGGGTCTGGTGGAGGGTATTATGTCAGTGACGGGTCTGGTGGAGGGTATTATGTCAGTGACGGGTCTGGTGGAGGGTATTATGTCAGTGACGGGTCTGGTGGAGGGTATTATATCAGTGACGGGTCTGGTGGAGGGTATTATGTCAGTGACGGGTCTGGTGGAGGGTATTATGTCAGTGACGGGTCGGGTGGAGGGTATTATGTCAGTGACGGGTCTGGTGGAGGGTATTATGTCAGTGACGGGTCTGGTGGAGGGTATTATGTCAGTGACGGGTCTGGTGGAGGGTATTATGTCAGTGACGGGTCGGGTGGAGGGTATTATGTCAGTGACGGGTCTGGTGGAGGGTATTATGTCAGTGACGGGTCTGGTGGAGGGTATTATGTCAGTGACGGGTCTGGTGGAGGGTATTATGTCAGTGACGGGTCTGGTGGGAGGGTATTATGTCAGTGACGGGTCTGGTGGAGGGTATTATGTCAGTGACGGGTCTGGTGGAGGTCTGGTGGAGGGTATTATGCCAGTGACGGGTCTGGTGGAGGGTATTATGCCAGTGACGGGTCTGGTGGAGGGTATTATGTCAGTGACGGGTCTGGTGGAGGGTATTATGTCAGTGACGGGTCTGGTGGAGGGTATTATGTCAGTGACGGGTCTGGTGGGAGG
>NW_027190882.1:0-23849 GCF_040958095.1 Procambarus clarkii
TATTTACCATTGCTGCAATGTACCAATGCGTAATAAAGACGAAATTCGACTTGAGATGGAGGGAGGTGTTGCTTTGGCGTGGTCTTACACGGCAACTCAACGATCGTTTGCCACTTCCACGCTTGCCAGCCGGCCAGCCACTAGCCTCAAAGTGAATTCTAGTGTCTTGATTAGCTTTACAATCCATCATTTACCTCAATACACACTAACAATGTGTATTTATATACTTCAATCGAGCATTCGATGCACATATTCACCTGTAATATATACGTCAACGAAACCCAGAACCCACCCAAGTTCAAGCGCACCTGCACTCTCACCCCTCTCCATTTGAATGCTAGTTTCCTAATTAGATTTCAAATGATTCATTCACCTCTCTAAACGCCACCACCGTCCGTATATTTACATATTTTATTTAGGCAATGTATGCAGGCACATTCATTCATTCATTCATTCATTCACATTCATTCATTCATTCATTCATTCATTCATTCATTCATTCATTCACGTAAAATAACGAATAAAATTGATATAGAATCTACTATAATTTGCAAAGCGACCAACCACCAAATGTCATTGTGAAAGCTAGTTTCGTAATTAGCTTTGCAATACTTCATTTACCTCCCTAAACACCAACAATGAGTGAGTATTTGTATACTCGGTAAAAGCGATGGATGGATTTCGTACACATTCACATATATTAAGCAATGAATTTGCAATAGTACCTACAGTACTCAGACTTCTCGAATTACTTACATCTTGTTATATCTTAACTTTGTTGTTCACTCAACAACAGAGTCGTTTTCCAGGGAATCACGTTATGTTAGATGATGCATCGCCTCGCCTCGCATGGCATCGAATCGCATGTCATTGCATCGCATCGCATTGAACTGCATGGTATTGAATCACAAGGCATTGAATGGCATGGCATGGCATGGCATGGCATGGCATGGCATGGCATGGCATGGCATCGCGTCACGTCACGTCACGTCTCTAGTCTCTCGTCTCTCGTGTAGTACAAAGTACAAAGTGTAGTATCTGTTCTTATCAGCTTTATATCTGATACGATCCCCATGTGGGATCCTTGATATTAAACTGATTTTTTGCAACATGGCGAAGTGCTAGGAGCTTGCTCCACCTTTGCCGCGGATCGGCCCGGTATTGCAGTACCTCTGGGATCGGTCCACTCCCTTCGGGGAGACCAAAAACAACCCTATCAACTAGTCAAAATCAAGTAGGAGACGATGATGTTAATTGGTTATGTACATTAATGAATCGTGTTAATTTGATTTGCAGTAATTACTTCACACTAGCCAGCATCGTATGAGGAAAAAACCTTGGAACGAGCAGCAGAAGTGAGTCGTCAGTCGAGTCCGGGTTTGATGGGTCGAAGCTGAACAACTGGAACGAGTTAGAAGGAAGGAAGGAAGGAAGGAAGGAAGGAAGGAAGGAAGGAAGGAAGGAAGGAAGGAAGGAAGGAAGGAAGGAAGGAAGGAAGGAGGAGAAAGAAGGAGAGTGAGGTGAGTAATATCATTTAATAACTTTAGATTAAAGATTATGTGCGAGCAGCAAATACGATGGATGGTCGGTCTGGAAGGAAAGAAGTTGATTTTATGAATGGGGGGTTGCCAGTTAGTGCAATATTAATTGATTTTGTTTGTTTTCTGAGATAGGTTATATAGGGTGAAGTTTTTGTCTATTTATATAAGTGTGGAAACTGGTTTAGGTAGCTTAGTGGTTGGTTATGAAAAGGCTAGTAGAGATGGGTTAAATAGTGTTAAGCTTGTGTTTGCGTTTAGTGGAGAACTGGATTTGGTATTTAAATGGCATCTAATATGACGTGGTCATTGTGCAAATAAACTCTAAATCAACGGGTTTACTGTGATCGAGAACCTAACTATAATAGTTACCCATTGTTGGCATGCTCTTCTCTTTTTTTACGAAATTACTTACTCACTCTCCCTTGTGAGTGTGGAGTGGTGTGTATATCACTCGGAATTCCTTAGTCGGCTTTGACAGCGAAATTATATTCACACACACATCAAGATCAGACGTTTATCTACTTAATTTACCATTGCTGCAATGTACCAATGCGTAATAAAGACGAAATTCGACTTGAGATGGAGGGAGGTGTTGCTTTGGCGTGGTCTTACACGGCAACTCAACGATCGTTTGCCACTTCCACGCTTGCCAGCCGGCCAGCCACTAGCCTCAAAGTGAATTCTAGTGTCTTGATTAGCTTTACAATCCATCATTTACCTCAATACACACTAACAATGTGTATTTATATACTTCAATCGAGCATTCGATGCACATATTCACCTGTAATATATACGTCAACGAAACCCAGAACCCACCCAAGTTCAAGCGCACCTGCACTCTCACCCCTCTCCATTTGAATGCTAGTTTCCTAATTAGATTTCAAATGATTCATTCACCTCTCTAAACGCCACCACCGTCCGTATATTTACATATTTTATTTAGGCAATGTATGCAGGCACACATTCATTCATTCATTCATTCATTCATTCATTCATTCATTCATTCATTCATTCATTCATTCATTCATTCACGTCATTCAACGAATAAAATGATATAGAATCTACTATAATTTGCAAAGCGACCAACCACCAAATGTCATTGTGAAAGCTAGTTTCGTAATTAGCTTTGCAATACTTCATTTACCTCCCTAAACACCAACAATGAGTGAGTATTTGTATACTCGGTAAAAGCGATGGATGGATTTCGTACACATTCACATATATTAAGCAATGAATTTGCAATAGTACCTACAGTACTCAGACTTCTCGAATTACTTACATCTTGTTATATCTTAACTTTGTTGTTCACTCAACAACAGAGTCGTTTTCCAGGGAATCACGTTATGTTAGATGATGCATCGCCTCGCCTCGCATGGCATCGAATCGCATGTCATTGCATCGCATCGCATTGAACTGCATGGTATTGAATCACAAGGCATTGAATGGCATGGCATGGCATGGCATGGCATGGCATGGCATGGCATGGCATGGCATGGCATGGCATGGCATCGCGTCACGTCACGTCACGTCTCTAGTCTCTCGTCTCTCGTGTAGTACAAAGTACAAAGTGTAGTATCTGTTCTTATCAGCTTTATATCTGATACGATCCCCATGTGGGATCCTTGATATTAAACTGATTTTTTGCAACATGGCGAAGTGCTAGGAGCTTGCTCCACCTTTGCCGCGGATCGGCCCGGTATTGCAGTACCTCTGGGATCGGTCCACTCCCTTCGGGGAGACCAAAAAC
Source organism: Procambarus clarkii (assembly GCF_040958095.1). Lineage (NCBI taxonomy): Eukaryota > Metazoa > Arthropoda > Malacostraca > Decapoda > Cambaridae > Procambarus > Procambarus clarkii. The sequence continues at coordinate 3,289 of NW_027190882.1, forward strand.
AACCCTATCAACTAGTCAAAATCAAGTAGGAGACGATGATGTTAATTGGTTATGTACATTAATGAATCGTGTTAATTTGATTTGCAGTAATTACTTCACACTAGCCAGCATCGTATGAGGAAAAAACCTTGGAACGAGCAGCAGAAGTGAGTCGTCAGTCGAGTCCGGGTTTGATGGGTCGAAGCTGAACAACTGGAACGAGTTAGAAGGAAGGAAGGAAGGAAGGAAGGAAGGAAGGAAGGAAGGAAGGAAGGAAGGAAGGGAAGGAAGGAAGGAAGGAAGGAAGGAAGGAAGGAGGAGAAAGAAGGAGAGTGAGGTGAGTAATATCATTTAATAACTTTAGATTAAAGATTATGTGCGAGCAGCAAATACGATGGATGGTCGGTCTGGAAGGAAAGAAGTTGATTTTATGAATGGGGGGTTGCCAGTTAGTGCAATATTAATTGATTTTGTTTGTTTTCTGAGATAGGTTATATAGGGTGAAGTTTTTGTCTATTTATATAAGTGTGGAAACTGGTTTAGGTAGCTTAGTGGTTGGTTATGAAAAGGCTAGTAGAGATGGGTTAAATAGTGTTAAGCTTGTGTTTGCGTTTAGTGGAGAACTGGATTTGGTATTTAAATGGCATCTAATATGACGTGGTCATTGTGCAAATAAACTCTAAATCAACGGGTTTACTGTGATCGAGAACCTAACTATAATAGTTACCCATTGTTGGCATGCTCTTCTCTTTTTTTACGAAATTACTTACTCACTCTCCCTTGTGAGTGTGGAGTGGTGTGTATATCACTCGGAATTCCTTAGTCGGCTTTGACAGCGAAATTATATTCACACACACATCAAGATCAGACGTTTATCTACTTAATTTACCATTGCTGCAATGTACCAATGCGTAATAAAGACGAAATTCGACTTGAGATGGAGGGAGGTGTTGCTTTGGCGTGGTCTTACACGGCAACTCAACGATCGTTTGCCACTTCCACGCTTGCCAGCCGGCCAGCCACTAGCCTCAAAGTGAATTCTAGTGTCTTGATTAGCTTTACAATCCATCATTTACCTCAATACACACTAACAATGTGTATTTATATACTTCAATCGAGCATTCGATGCACATATTCACCTGTAATATATACGTCAACGAAACCCAGAACCCACCCAAGTTCAAGCGCACCTGCACTCTCACCCCTCTCCATTTGAATGCTAGTTTCCTAATTAGATTTCAAATGATTCATTCACCTCTCTAAACGCCACCACCGTCCGTATATTTACATATTTTATTTAGGCAATGTATGCAGGCACACATTCATTCATTCATTCATTCATTCATTCATTCATTCATTCATTCATTCATTCATTCATTCATTCATTCACGTAAAATAACGAATAAAATTGATATAGAATCTACTATAATTTGCAAAGCGACCAACCACCAAATGTCATTGTGAAAGCTAGTTTCGTAATTAGCTTTGCAATACTTCATTTACCTCCCTAAACACCAACAATGAGTGAGTATTTGTATACTCGGTAAAAGCGATGGATGGATTTCGTACACATTCACATATATTAAGCAATGAATTTGCAATAGTACCTACAGTACTCAGACTTCTCGAATTACTTACATCTTGTTATATCTTAACTTTGTTGTTCACTCAACAACAGAGTCGTTTTCCAGGGAATCACGTTATGTTAGATGATGCATCGCCTCGCCTCGCATGGCATCGAATCGCATGTCATTGCATCGCATCGCATTGAACTGCATGGTATTGAATCACAAGGCATTGAATGGCATGGCATGGCATGGCATGGCATGGCATGGCATGGCATGGCATGGCATGGCATGGCATGGCATCGCGTCACGTCACGTCACGTCTCTAGTCTCTCGTCTCTCGTGTAGTACAAAGTACAAAGTGTAGTATCTGTTCTTATCAGCTTTATATCTGATACGATCCCCATGTGGGATCCTTGATATTAAACTGATTTTTTGCAACATGGCGAAGTGCTAGGAGCTTGCTCCACCTTTGCCGCGGATCGGCCCGGTATTGCAGTACCTCTGGGATCGGTCCACTCCCTTCGGGGAGACCAAAAACAACCCTATCAACTAGTCAAAATCAAGTAGGAGACGATGATGTTAATTGGTTATGTACATTAATGAATCGTGTTAATTTGATTTGCAGTAATTACTTCACACTAGCCAGCATCGTATGAGGAAAAAACCTTGGAACGAGCAGCAGAAGTGAGTCGTCAGTCGAGTCCGGGTTTGATGGGTCGAAGCTGAACAACTGGAACGAGTTAGAAGGAAGGAAGGAAGGAAGGAAGGAAGGAAGGAAGGAAGGAAGGAAGGAAGGAAGGAAGGAAGGAAGGAAGGAAGGAAGGAAGGAAGGAGGAGAAAGAAGGAGAGTGAGGTGAGTAATATCATTTAATAACTTTAGATTAAAGATTATGTGCGAGCAGCAAATACGATGGATGGTCGGTCTGGAAGGAAAGAAGTTGATTTTATGAATGGGGGGTTGCCAGTTAGTGCAATATTAATTGATTTTGTTTGTTTTCTGAGATAGGTTATATAGGGTGAAGTTTTTGTCTATTTATATAAGTGTGGAAACTGGTTTAGGTAGCTTAGTGGTTGGTTATGAAAAGGCTAGTAGAGATGGGTTAAATAGTGTTAAGCTTGTGTTTGCGTTTAGTGGAGAACTGGATTTGGTATTTAAATGGCATCTAATATGACGTGGTCATTGTGCAAATAAACTCTAAATCAACGGGTTTACTGTGATCGAGAACCTAACTATAATAGTTACCCATTGTTGGCATGCTCTTCTCTTTTTTTACGAAATTACTTACTCACTCTCCCTTGTGAGTGTGGAGTGGTGTGTATATCACTCGGAATTCCTTAGTCGGCTTTGACAGCGAAATTATATTCACACACACATCAAGATCAGACGTTTATCTACTTAATTTACCATTGCTGCAATGTACCAATGCGTAATAAAGACGAAATTCGACTTGAGATGGAGGGAGGTGTTGCTTTGGCGTGGTCTTACACGGCAACTCAACGATCGTTTGCCACTTCCACGCTTGCCAGCCGGCCAGCCACTAGCCTCAAAGTGAATTCTAGTGTCTTGATTAGCTTTACAATCCATCATTTACCTCAATACACACTAACAATGTGTATTTATATACTTCAATCGAGCATTCGATGCACATATTCACCTGTAATATATACGTCAACGAAACCCAGAACCCACCCAAGTTCAAGCGCACCTGCACTCTCACCCCTCTCCATTTGAATGCTAGTTTCCTAATTAGATTTCAAATGATTCATTCACCTCTCTAAACGCCACCACCGTCCGTATATTTACATATTTTATTTAGGCAATGTATGCAGGCACACATTCATTCATTCATTCATTCATTCATTCATTCATTCATTCATTCATTCATTCATTCATTCATTCATTCACGTAAAATAACGAATAAAATTGATATAGAATCTACTATAATTTGCAAAGCGACCAACCACCAAATGTCATTGTGAAAGCTAGTTTCGTAATTAGCTTTGCAATACTTCATTTACCTCCCTAAACACCAACAATGAGTGAGTATTTGTATACTCGGTAAAAGCGATGGATGGATTTCGTACACATTCACATATATTAAGCAATGAATTTGCAATAGTACCTACAGTACTCAGACTTCTCGAATTACTTACATCTTGTTATATCTTAACTTTGTTGTTCACTCAACAACAGAGTCGTTTTCCAGGGAATCACGTTATGTTAGATGATGCATCGCCTCGCCTCGCATGGCATCGAATCGCATGTCATTGCATCGCATCGCATTGAACTGCATGGTATTGAATCACAAGGCATTGAATGGCATGGCATGGCATGGCATGGCATGGCATGGCATGGCATGGCATGGCATGGCATGGCATGGCATCGCGTCACGTCACGTCACGTCTCTAGTCTCTCGTCTCTCGTGTAGTACAAAGTACAAAGTGTAGTATCTGTTCTTATCAGCTTTATATCTGATACGATCCCCATGTGGGATCCTTGATATTAAACTGATTTTTTGCAACATGGCGAAGTGCTAGGAGCTTGCTCCACCTTTGCCGCGGATCGGCCCGGTATTGCAGTACCTCTGGGATCGGTCCACTCCCTTCGGGGAGACCAAAAACAACCCTATCAACTAGTCAAAATCAAGTAGGAGACGATGATGTTAATTGGTTATGTACATTAATGAATCGTGTTAATTTGATTTGCAGTAATTACTTCACACTAGCCAGCATCGTATGAGGAAAAAACCTTGGAACGAGCAGCAGAAGTGAGTCGTCAGTCGAGTCCGGGTTTGATGGGTCGAAGCTGAACAACTGGAACGAGTTAGAAGGAAGGAAGGAAGGAAGGAAGGAAGGAAGGAAGGAAGGAAGGAAGGAAGGAAGGAAGGAAGGAAGGAAGGAAGGAAGGAAGGAAGGAGGAGAAAGAAGGAGAGTGAGGTGAGTAATATCATTTAATAACTTTAGATTAAAGATTATGTGCGAGCAGCAAATACGATGGATGGTCGGTCTGGAAGGAAAGAAGTTGATTTTATGAATGGGGGGTTGCCAGTTAGTGCAATATTAATTGATTTTGTTTGTTTTCTGAGATAGGTTATATAGGGTGAAGTTTTTGTCTATTTATATAAGTGTGGAAACTGGTTTAGGTAGCTTAGTGGTTGGTTATGAAAAGGCTAGTAGAGATGGGTTAAATAGTGTTAAGCTTGTGTTTGCGTTTAGTGGAGAACTGGATTTGGTATTTAAATGGCATCTAATATGACGTGGTCATTGTGCAAATAAACTCTAAATCAACGGGTTTACTGTGATCGAGAACCTAACTATAATAGTTACCCATTGTTGGCATGCTCTTCTCTTTTTTTACGAAATTACTTACTCACTCTCCCTTGTGAGTGTGGAGTGGTGTGTATATCACTCGGAATTCCTTAGTCGGCTTTGACAGCGAAATTATATTCACACACACATCAAGATCAGACGTTTATCTACTTAATTTACCATTGCTGCAATGTACCAATGCGTAATAAAGACGAAATTCGACTTGAGATGGAGGGAGGTGTTGCTTTGGCGTGGTCTTACACGGCAACTCAACGATCGTTTGCCACTTCCACGCTTGCCAGCCGGCCAGCCACTAGCCTCAAAGTGAATTCTAGTGTCTTGATTAGCTTTACAATCCATCATTTACCTCAATACACACTAACAATGTGTATTTATATACTTCAATCGAGCATTCGATGCACATATTCACCTGTAATATATACGTCAACGAAACCCAGAACCCACCCAAGTTCAAGCGCACCTGCACTCTCACCCCTCTCCATTTGAATGCTAGTTTCCTAATTAGATTTCAAATGATTCATTCACCTCTCTAAACGCCACCACCGTCCGTATATTTACATATTTTATTTAGGCAATGTATGCAGGCACACATTCATTCATCATTCATTCATTCATTCATTCATTCATTCATTCATTCATTCATTCATTCATTCATTCATTCACGTAAAATAACGAATAAAATTGATATAGAATCTACTATAATTTGCAAAGCGACCAACCACCAAATGTCATTGTGAAAGCTAGTTTCGTAATTAGCTTTGCAATACTTCATTTACCTCCCTAAACACCAACAATGAGTGAGTATTTGTATACTCGGTAAAAGCGATGGATGGATTTCGTACACATTCACATATATTAAGCAATGAATTTGCAATAGTACCTACAGTACTCAGACTTCTCGAATTACTTACATCTTGTTATATCTTAACTTTGTTGTTCACTCAACAACAGAGTCGTTTTCCAGGGAATCACGTTATGTTAGATGATGCATCGCCTCGCCTCGCATGGCATCGAATCGCATGTCATTGCATCGCATCGCATTGAACTGCATGGTATTGAATCACAAGGCATTGAATGGCATGGCATGGCATGGCATGGCATGGCATGGCATGGCATGGCATGGCATGGCATGGCATGGCATCGCGTCACGTCACGTCACGTCTCTAGTCTCTCGTCTCTCGTGTAGTACAAAGTACAAAGTGTAGTATCTGTTCTTATCAGCTTTATATCTGATACGATCCCCATGTGGGATCCTTGATATTAAACTGATTTTTTGCAACATGGCGAAGTGCTAGGAGCTTGCTCCACCTTTGCCGCGGATCGGCCCGGTATTGCAGTACCTCTGGGATCGGTCCACTCCCTTCGGGGAGACCAAAAACAACCCTATCAACTAGTCAAAATCAAGTAGGAGACGATGATGTTAATTGGTTATGTACATTAATGAATCGTGTTAATTTGATTTGCAGTAATTACTTCACACTAGCCAGCATCGTATGAGGAAAAAACCTTGGAACGAGCAGCAGAAGTGAGTCGTCAGTCGAGTCCGGGTTTGATGGGTCGAAGCTGAACAACTGGAACGAGTTAGAAGGAAGGAAGGAAGGAAGGAAGGAAGGAAGGAAGGAAGGAAGGAAGGAAGGAAGGAAGGAAGGAAGGAAGGAAGGAAGGAAGGAGGAGAAAGAAGGAGAGTGAGGTGAGTAATATCATTTAATAACTTTAGATTAAAGATTATGTGCGAGCAGCAAATACGATGGATGGTCGGTCTGGAAGGAAAGAAGTTGATTTTATGAATGGGGGGTTGCCAGTTAGTGCAATATTAATTGATTTTGTTTGTTTTCTGAGATAGGTTATATAGGGTGAAGTTTTTGTCTATTTATATAAGTGTGGAAACTGGTTTAGGTAGCTTAGTGGTTGGTTATGAAAAGGCTAGTAGAGATGGGTTAAATAGTGTTAAGCTTGTGTTTGCGTTTAGTGGAGAACTGGATTTGGTATTTAAATGGCATCTAATATGACGTGGTCATTGTGCAAATAAACTCTAAATCAACGGGTTTACTGTGATCGAGAACCTAACTATAATAGTTACCCATTGTTGGCATGCTCTTCTCTTTTTTTACGAAATTACTTACTCACTCTCCCTTGTGAGTGTGGAGTGGTGTGTATATCACTCGGAATTCCTTAGTCGGCTTTGACAGCGAAATTATATTCACACACACATCAAGATCAGACGTTTATCTACTTAATTTACCATTGCTGCAATGTACCAATGCGTAATAAAGACGAAATTCGACTTGAGATGGAGGGAGGTGTTGCTTTGGCGTGGTCTTACACGGCAACTCAACGATCGTTTGCCACTTCCACGCTTGCCAGCCGGCCAGCCACTAGCCTCAAAGTGAATTCTAGTGTCTTGATTAGCTTTACAATCCATCATTTACCTCAATACACACTAACAATGTGTATTTATATACTTCAATCGAGCATTCGATGCACATATTCACCTGTAATATATACGTCAACGAAACCCAGAACCCACCCAAGTTCAAGCGCACCTGCACTCTCACCCCTCTCCATTTGAATGCTAGTTTCCTAATTAGATTTCAAATGATTCATTCACCTCTCTAAACGCCACCACCGTCCGTATATTTACATATTTTATTTAGGCAATGTATGCAGGCACACATTCATTCATTCATTCATTCATTCATTCATTCATTCATTCATTCATTCATTCATTCATTCATTCATTCACGTAAAATAACGAATAAAATTGATATAGAATCTACTATAATTTGCAAAGCGACCAACCACCAAATGTCATTGTGAAAGCTAGTTTCGTAATTAGCTTTGCAATACTTCATTTACCTCCCTAAACACCAACAATGAGTGAGTATTTGTATACTCGGTAAAAGCGATGGATGGATTTCGTACACATTCACATATATTAAGCAATGAATTTGCAATAGTACCTACAGTACTCAGACTTCTCGAATTACTTACATCTTGTTATATCTTAACTTTGTTGTTCACTCAACAACAGAGTCGTTTTCCAGGGAATCACGTTATGTTAGATGATGCATCGCCTCGCCTCGCATGGCATCGAATCGCATGTCATTGCATCGCATCGCATTGAACTGCATGGTATTGAATCACAAGGCATTGAATGGCATGGCATGGCATGGCATGGCATGGCATGGCATGGCATGGCATGGCATGGCATGGCATGGCATCGCGTCACGTCACGTCACGTCTCTAGTCTCTCGTCTCTCGTGTAGTACAAAGTACAAAGTGTAGTATCTGTTCTTATCAGCTTTATATCTGATACGATCCCCATGTGGGATCCTTGATATTAAACTGATTTTTTGCAACATGGCGAAGTGCTAGGAGCTTGCTCCACCTTTGCCGCGGATCGGCCCGGTATTGCAGTACCTCTGGGATCGGTCCACTCCCTTCGGGGAGACCAAAAACAACCCTATCAACTAGTCAAAATCAAGTAGGAGACGATGATGTTAATTGGTTATGTACATTAATGAATCGTGTTAATTTGATTTGCAGTAATTACTTCACACTAGCCAGCATCGTATGAGGAAAAAACCTTGGAACGAGCAGCAGAAGTGAGTCGTCAGTCGAGTCCGGGTTTGATGGGTCGAAGCTGAACAACTGGAACGAGTTAGAAGGAAGGAAGGAAGGAAGGAAGGAAGGAAGGAAGGAAGGAAGGAAGGAAGGAAGGAAGGAAGGAAGGAAGGAAGGAAGGAGGAGAAAGAAGGAGAGTGAGGTGAGTAATATCATTTAATAACTTTAGATTAAAGATTATGTGCGAGCAGCAAATACGATGGATGGTCGGTCTGGAAGGAAAGAAGTTGATTTTATGAATGGGGGGTTGCCAGTTAGTGCAATATTAATTGATTTTGTTTGTTTTCTGAGATAGGTTATATAGGGTGAAGTTTTTGTCTATTTATATAAGTGTGGAAACTGGTTTAGGTAGCTTAGTGGTTGGTTATGAAAAGGCTAGTAGAGATGGGTTAAATAGTGTTAAGCTTGTGTTTGCGTTTAGTGGAGAACTGGATTTGGTATTTAAATGGCATCTAATATGACGTGGTCATTGTGCAAATAAACTCTAAATCAACGGGTTTACTGTGATCGAGAACCTAACTATAATAGTTACCCATTGTTGGCATGCTCTTCTCTTTTTTTACGAAATTACTTACTCACTCTCCCTTGTGAGTGTGGAGTGGTGTGTATATCACTCGGAATTCCTTAGTCGGCTTTGACAGCGAAATTATATTCACACACACATCAAGATCAGACGTTTATCTACTTAATTTACCATTGCTGCAATGTACCAATGCGTAATAAAGACGAAATTCGACTTGAGATGGAGGGAGGTGTTGCTTTGGCGTGGTCTTACACGGCAACTCAACGATCGTTTGCCACTTCCACGCTTGCCAGCCGGCCAGCCACTAGCCTCAAAGTGAATTCTAGTGTCTTGATTAGCTTTACAATCCATCATTTACCTCAATACACACTAACAATGTGTATTTATATACTTCAATCGAGCATTCGATGCACATATTCACCTGTAATATATACGTCAACGAAACCCAGAACCCACCCAAGTTCAAGCGCACCTGCACTCTCACCCCTCTCCATTTGAATGCTAGTTTCCTAATTAGATTTCAAATGATTCATTCACCTCTCTAAACGCCACCACCGTCCGTATATTTACATATTTTATTTAGGCAATGTATGCAGGCACACATTCATTCATTCATTCATTCATTCATTCATTCATTCATTCATTCATTCATTCATTCATTCATTCATTCACGTAAAATAACGAATAAAATTGATATAGAATCTACTATAATTTGCAAAGCGACCAACCACCAAATGTCATTGTGAAAGCTAGTTTCGTAATTAGCTTTGCAATACTTCATTTACCTCCCTAAACACCAACAATGAGTGAGTATTTGTATACTCGGTAAAAGCGATGGATGGATTTCGTACACATTCACATATATTAAGCAATGAATTTGCAATAGTACCTACAGTACTCAGACTTCTCGAATTACTTACATCTTGTTATATCTTAACTTTGTTGTTCACTCAACAACAGAGTCGTTTTCCAGGGAATCACGTTATGTTAGATGATGCATCGCCTCGCCTCGCATGGCATCGAATCGCATGTCATTGCATCGCATCGCATTGAACTGCATGGTATTGAATCACAAGGCATTGAATGGCATGGCATGGCATGGCATGGCATGGCATGGCATGGCATGGCATGGCATGGCATGGCATGGCATCGCGTCACGTCACGTCACGTCTCTAGTCTCTCGTCTCTCGTGTAGTACAAAGTACAAAGTGTAGTATCTGTTCTTATCAGCTTTATATCTGATACGATCCCCATGTGGGATCCTTGATATTAAACTGATTTTTTGCAACATGGCGAAGTGCTAGGAGCTTGCTCCACCTTTGCCGCGGATCGGCCCGGTATTGCAGTACCTCTGGGATCGGTCCACTCCCTTCGGGGAGACCAAAAACAACCCTATCAACTAGTCAAAATCAAGTAGGAGACGATGATGTTAATTGGTTATGTACATTAATGAATCGTGTTAATTTGATTTGCAGTAATTACTTCACACTAGCCAGCATCGTATGAGGAAAAAACCTTGGAACGAGCAGCAGAAGTGAGTCGTCAGTCGAGTCCGGGTTTGATGGGTCGAAGCTGAACAACTGGAACGAGTTAGAAGGAAGGAAGGAAGGAAGGAAGGAAGGAAGGAAGGAAGGAAGGAAGGAAGGAAGGAAGGAAGGAAGGAAGGAAGGAAGGAAGGAGGAGAAAGAAGGAGAGTGAGGTGAGTAATATCATTTAATAACTTTAGATTAAAGATTATGTGCGAGCAGCAAATACGATGGATGGTCGGTCTGGAAGGAAAGAAGTTGATTTTATGAATGGGGGGTTGCCAGTTAGTGCAATATTAATTGATTTTGTTTGTTTTCTGAGATAGGTTATATAGGGTGAAGTTTTTGTCTATTTATATAAGTGTGGAAACTGGTTTAGGTAGCTTAGTGGTTGGTTATGAAAAGGCTAGTAGAGATGGGTTAAATAGTGTTAAGCTTGTGTTTGCGTTTAGTGGAGAACTGGATTTGGTATTTAAATGGCATCTAATATGACGTGGTCATTGTGCAAATAAACTCTAAATCAACGGGTTTACTGTGATCGAGAACCTAACTATAATAGTTACCCATTGTTGGCATGCTCTTCTCTTTTTTTACGAAATTACTTACTCACTCTCCCTTGTGAGTGTGGAGTGGTGTGTATATCACTCGGAATTCCTTAGTCGGCTTTGACAGCGAAATTATATTCACACACACATCAAGATCAGACGTTTATCTACTTAATTTACCATTGCTGCAATGTACCAATGCGTAATAAAGACGAAATTCGACTTGAGATGGAGGGAGGTGTTGCTTTGGCGTGGTCTTACACGGCAACTCAACGATCGTTTGCCACTTCCACGCTTGCCAGCCGGCCAGCCACTAGCCTCAAAGTGAATTCTAGTGTCTTGATTAGCTTTACAATCCATCATTTACCTCAATACACACTAACAATGTGTATTTATATACTTCAATCGAGCATTCGATGCACATATTCACCTGTAATATATACGTCAACGAAACCCAGAACCCACCCAAGTTCAAGCGCACCTGCACTCTCACCCCTCTCCATTTGAATGCTAGTTTCCTAATTAGATTTCAAATGATTCATTCACCTCTCTAAACGCCACCACCGTCCGTATATTTACATATTTTATTTAGGCAATGTATGCAGGCACACATTCATTCATTCATTCATTCATTCATTCATTCATTCATTCATTCATTCATTCATTCATTCATTCATTCACGTAAAATAACGAATAAAATTGATATAGAATCTACTATAATTTGCAAAGCGACCAACCACCAAATGTCATTGTGAAAGCTAGTTTCGTAATTAGCTTTGCAATACTTCATTTACCTCCCTAAACACCAACAATGAGTGAGTATTTGTATACTCGGTAAAAGCGATGGATGGATTTCGTACACATTCACATATATTAAGCAATGAATTTGCAATAGTACCTACAGTACTCAGACTTCTCGAATTACTTACATCTTGTTATATCTTAACTTTGTTGTTCACTCAACAACAGAGTCGTTTTCCAGGGAATCACGTTATGTTAGATGATGCATCGCCTCGCCTCGCATGGCATCGAATCGCATGTCATTGCATCGCATCGCATTGAACTGCATGGTATTGAATCACAAGGCATTGAATGGCATGGCATGGCATGGCATGGCATGGCATGGCATGGCATGGCATGGCATGGCATGGCATGGCATCGCGTCACGTCACGTCACGTCTCTAGTCTCTCGTCTCTCGTGTAGTACAAAGTACAAAGTGTAGTATCTGTTCTTATCAGCTTTATATCTGATACGATCCCCATGTGGGATCCTTGATATTAAACTGATTTTTTGCAACATGGCGAAGTGCTAGGAGCTTGCTCCACCTTTGCCGCGGATCGGCCCGGTATTGCAGTACCTCTGGGATCGGTCCACTCCCTTCGGGGAGACCAAAAACAACCCTATCAACTAGTCAAAATCAAGTAGGAGACGATGATGTTAATTGGTTATGTACATTAATGAATCGTGTTAATTTGATTTGCAGTAATTACTTCACACTAGCCAGCATCGTATGAGGAAAAAACCTTGGAACGAGCAGCAGAAGTGAGTCGTCAGTCGAGTCCGGGTTTGATGGGTCGAAGCTGAACAACTGGAACGAGTTAGAAGGAAGGAAGGAAGGAAGGAAGGAAGGAAGGAAGGAAGGAAGGAAGGAAGGAAGGAAGGAAGGAAGGAAGGAAGGAAGGAAGGAAGGAAGGAGGAGAAAGAAGGAGAGTGAGGTGAGTAATATCATTTAATAACTTTAGATTAAAGATTATGTGCGAGCAGCAAATACGATGGATGGTCGGTCTGGAAGGAAAGAAGTTGATTTTATGAATGGGGGGTTGCCAGTTAGTGCAATATTAATTGATTTTGTTTGTTTTCTGAGATAGGTTATATAGGGTGAAGTTTTTGTCTATTTATATAAGTGTGGAAACTGGTTTAGGTAGCTTAGTGGTTGGTTATGAAAAGGCTAGTAGAGATGGGTTAAATAGTGTTAAGCTTGTGTTTGCGTTTAGTGGAGAACTGGATTTGGTATTTAAATGGCATCTAATATGACGTGGTCATTGTGCAAATAAACTCTAAATCAACGGGTTTACTGTGATCGAGAACCTAACTATAATAGTTACCCATTGTTGGCATGCTCTTCTCTTTTTTTACGAAATTACTTACTCACTCTCCCTTGTGAGTGTGGAGTGGTGTGTATATCACTCGGAATTCCTTAGTCGGCTTTGACAGCGAAATTATATTCACACACACATCAAGATCAGACGTTTATCTACTTAATTTACCATTGCTGCAATGTACCAATGCGTAATAAAGACGAAATTCGACTTGAGATGGAGGGAGGTGTTGCTTTGGCGTGGTCTTACACGGCAACTCAACGATCGTTTGCCACTTCCACGCTTGCCAGCCGGCCAGCCACTAGCCTCAAAGTGAATTCTAGTGTCTTGATTAGCTTTACAATCCATCATTTACCTCAATACACACTAACAATGTGTATTTATATACTTCAATCGAGCATTCGATGCACATATTCACCTGTAATATATACGTCAACGAAACCCAGAACCCACCCAAGTTCAAGCGCACCTGCACTCTCACCCCTCTCCATTTGAATGCTAGTTTCCTAATTAGATTTCAAATGATTCATTCACCTCTCTAAACGCCACCACCGTCCGTATATTTACATATTTTATTTAGGCAATGTATGCAGGCACACATTCATTCATTCATTCATTCATTCATTCATTCATTCATTCATTCATTCATTCATTCATTCATTCATTCACGTAAAATAACGAATAAAATTGATATAGAATCTACTATAATTTGCAAAGCGACCAACCACCAAATGTCATTGTGAAAGCTAGTTTCGTAATTAGCTTTGCAATACTTCATTTACCTCCCTAAACACCAACAATGAGTGAGTATTTGTATACTCGGTAAAAGCGATGGATGGATTTCGTACACATTCACATATATTAAGCAATGAATTTGCAATAGTACCTACAGTACTCAGACTTCTCGAATTACTTACATCTTGTTATATCTTAACTTTGTTGTTCACTCAACAACAGAGTCGTTTTCCAGGGAATCACGTTATGTTAGATGATGCATCGCCTCGCCTCGCATGGCATCGAATCGCATGTCATTGCATCGCATCGCATTGAACTGCATGGTATTGAATCACAAGGCATTGAATGGCATGGCATGGCATGGCATGGCATGGCATGGCATGGCATGGCATGGCATGGCATGGCATGGCATCGCGTCACGTCACGTCACGTCTCTAGTCTCTCGTCTCTCGTGTAGTACAAAGTACAAAGTGTAGTATCTGTTCTTATCAGCTTTATATCTGATACGATCCCCATGTGGGATCCTTGATATTAAACTGATTTTTTGCAACATGGCGAAGTGCTAGGAGCTTGCTCCACCTTTGCCGCGGATCGGCCCGGTATTGCAGTACCTCTGGGATCGGTCCACTCCCTTCGGGGAGACCAAAAACAACCCTATCAACTAGTCAAAATCAAGTAGGAGACGATGATGTTAATTGGTTATGTACATTAATGAATCGTGTTAATTTGATTTGCAGTAATTACTTCACACTAGCCAGCATCGTATGAGGAAAAAACCTTGGAACGAGCAGCAGAAGTGAGTCGTCAGTCGAGTCCGGGTTTGATGGGTCGAAGCTGAACAACTGGAACGAGTTAGAAGGAAGGAAGGAAGGAAGGAAGGAAGGAAGGAAGGAAGGAAGGAAGGAAGGAAGGAAGGAAGGAAGGAAGGAAGGAAGGAAGGAGGAGAAAGAAGGAGAGTGAGGTGAGTAATATCATTTAATAACTTTAGATTAAAGATTATGTGCGAGCAGCAAATACGATGGATGGTCGGTCTGGAAGGAAAGAAGTTGATTTTATGAATGGGGGGTTGCCAGTTAGTGCAATATTAATTGATTTTGTTTGTTTTCTGAGATAGGTTATATAGGGTGAAGTTTTTGTCTATTTATATAAGTGTGGAAACTGGTTTAGGTAGCTTAGTGGTTGGTTATGAAAAGGCTAGTAGAGATGGGTTAAATAGTGTTAAGCTTGTGTTTGCGTTTAGTGGAGAACTGGATTTGGTATTTAAATGGCATCTAATATGACGTGGTCATTGTGCAAATAAACTCTAAATCAACGGGTTTACTGTGATCGAGAACCTAACTATAATAGTTACCCATTGTTGGCATGCTCTTCTCTTTTTTACGAAATTACTTACTCACTCTCCCTTGTGAGTGTGGAGTGGTGTGTATATCACTCGGAATTCCTTAGTCGGCTTTGACAGCGAAATTATATTCACACACACATCAAGATCAGACGTTTATCTACTTAATTTACCATTGCTGCAATGTACCAATGCGTAATAAAGACGAAATTCGACTTGAGATGGAGGGAGGTGTTGCTTTGGCGTGGTCTTACACGGCAACTCAACGATCGTTTGCCACTTCCACGCTTGCCAGCCGGCCAGCCACTAGCCTCAAAGTGAATTCTAGTGTCTTGATTAGCTTTACAATCCATCATTTACCTCAATACACACTAACAATGTGTATTTATATACTTCAATCGAGCATTCGATGCACATATTCACCTGTAATATATACGTCAACGAAACCCAGAACCCACCCAAGTTCAAGCGCACCTGCACTCTCACCCCTCTCCATTTGAATGCTAGTTTCCTAATTAGATTTCAAATGATTCATTCACCTCTCTAAACGCCACCACCGTCCGTATATTTACATATTTTATTTAGGCAATGTATGCAGGCACACATTCATTCATTCATTCATTCATTCATTCATTCATTCATTCATTCATTCATTCATTCATTCATTCATTCACGTAAAATAACGAATAAAATTGATATAGAATCTACTATAATTTGCAAAGCGACCAACCACCAAATGTCATTGTGAAAGCTAGTTTCGTAATTAGCTTTGCAATACTTCATTTACCTCCCTAAACACCAACAATGAGTGAGTATTTGTATACTCGGTAAAAGCGATGGATGGATTTCGTACACATTCACATATATTAAGCAATGAATTTGCAATAGTACCTACAGTACTCAGACTTCTCGAATTACTTACATCTTGTTATATCTTAACTTTGTTGTTCACTCAACAACAGAGTCGTTTTCCAGGGAATCACGTTATGTTAGATGATGCATCGCCTCGCCTCGCATGGCATCGAATCGCATGTCATTGCATCGCATCGCATTGAACTGCATGGTATTGAATCACAAGGCATTGAATGGCATGGCATGGCATGGCATGGCATGGCATGGCATGGCATGGCATGGCATGGCATGGCATGGCATCGCGTCACGTCACGTCACGTCTCTAGTCTCTCGTCTCTCGTGTAGTACAAAGTACAAAGTGTAGTATCTGTTCTTATCAGCTTTATATCTGATACGATCCCCATGTGGGATCCTTGATATTAAACTGATTTTTTGCAACATGGCGAAGTGCTAGGAGCTTGCTCCACCTTTGCCGCGGATCGGCCCGGTATTGCAGTACCTCTGGGATCGGTCCACTCCCTTCGGGGAGACCAAAAACAACCCTATCAACTAGTCAAAATCAAGTAGGAGACGATGATGTTAATTGGTTATGTACATTAATGAATCGTGTTAATTTGATTTGCAGTAATTACTTCACACTAGCCAGCATCGTATGAGGAAAAAACCTTGGAACGAGCAGCAGAAGTGAGTCGTCAGTCGAGTCCGGGTTTGATGGGTCGAAGCTGAACAACTGGAACGAGTTAGAAGGAAGGAAGGAAGGAAGGAAGGAAGGAAGGAAGGAAGGAAGGAAGGAAGGAAGGAAGGAAGGAAGGAAGGAAGGAAGGAGGAGAAAGAAGGAGAGTGAGGTGAGTAATATCATTTAATAACTTTAGATTAAAGATTATGTGCGAGCAGCAAATACGATGGATGGTCGGTCTGGAAGGAAAGAAGTTGATTTTATGAATGGGGGGTTGCCAGTTAGTGCAATATTAATTGATTTTGTTTGTTTTCTGAGATAGGTTATATAGGGTGAAGTTTTTGTCTATTTATATAAGTGTGGAAACTGGTTTAGGTAGCTTAGTGGTTGGTTATGAAAAGGCTAGTAGAGATGGGTTAAATAGTGTTAAGCTTGTGTTTGCGTTTAGTGGAGAACTGGATTTGGTATTTAAATGGCATCTAATATGACGTGGTCATTGTGCAAATAAACTCTAAATCAACGGGTTTACTGTGATCGAGAACCTAACTATAATAGTTACCCATTGTTGGCATGCTCTTCTCTTTTTTTACGAAATTACTTACTCACTCTCCCTTGTGAGTGTGGAGTGGTGTGTATATCACTCGGAATTCCTTAGTCGGCTTTGACAGCGAAATTATATTCACACACACATCAAGATCAGACGTTTATCTACTTAATTTACCATTGCTGCAATGTACCAATGCGTAATAAAGACGAAATTCGACTTGAGATGGAGGGAGGTGTTGCTTTGGCGTGGTCTTACACGGCAACTCAACGATCGTTTGCCACTTCCACGCTTGCCAGCCGGCCAGCCACTAGCCTCAAAGTGAATTCTAGTGTCTTGATTAGCTTTACAATCCATCATTTACCTCAATACACACTAACAATGTGTATTTATATACTTCAATCGAGCATTCGATGCACATATTCACCTGTAATATATACGTCAACGAAACCCAGAACCCACCCAAGTTCAAGCGCACCTGCACTCTCACCCCTCTCCATTTGAATGCTAGTTTCCTAATTAGATTTCAAATGATTCATTCACCTCTCTAAACGCCACCACCGTCCGTATATTTACATATTTTATTTAGGCAATGTATGCAGGCACACATTCATTCATTCATTCATTCATTCATTCATTCATTCATTCATTCATTCATTCATTCATTCATTCATTCATTCACGTAAAATAACGAATAAAATTGATATAGAATCTACTATAATTTGCAAAGCGACCAACCACCAAATGTCATTGTGAAAGCTAGTTTCGTAATTAGCTTTGCAATACTTCATTTACCTCCCTAAACACCAACAATGAGTGAGTATTTGTATACTCGGTAAAAGCGATGGATGGATTTCGTACACATTCACATATATTAAGCAATGAATTTGCAATAGTACCTACAGTACTCAGACTTCTCGAATTACTTACATCTTGTTATATCTTAACTTTGTTGTTCACTCAACAACAGAGTCGTTTTCCAGGGAATCACGTTATGTTAGATGATGCATCGCCTCGCCTCGCATGGCATCGAATCGCATGTCATTGCATCGCATCGCATTGAACTGCATGGTATTGAATCACAAGGCATTGAATGGCATGGCATGGCATGGCATGGCATGGCATGGCATGGCATGGCATGGCATGGCATGGCATGGCATCGCGTCACGTCACGTCACGTCTCTAGTCTCTCGTCTCTCGTGTAGTACAAAGTACAAAGTGTAGTATCTGTTCTTATCAGCTTTATATCTGATACGATCCCCATGTGGGATCCTTGATATTAAACTGATTTTTTGCAACATGGCGAAGTGCTAGGAGCTTGCTCCACCTTTGCCGCGGATCGGCCCGGTATTGCAGTACCTCTGGGATCGGTCCACTCCCTTCGGGGAGACCAAAAACAACCCTATCAACTAGTCAAAATCAAGTAGGAGACGATGATGTTAATTGGTTATGTACATTAATGAATCGTGTTAATTTGATTTGCAGTAATTACTTCACACTAGCCAGCATCGTATGAGGAAAAAACCTTGGAACGAGCAGCAGAAGTGAGTCGTCAGTCGAGTCCGGGTTTGATGGGTCGAAGCTGAACAACTGGAACGAGTTAGAAGGAAGGAAGGAAGGAAGGAAGGAAGGAAGGAAGGAAGGAAGGAAGGAAGGAAGGAAGGAAAGGAAGGAAGGAGGAGAAAGAAGGAGAGTGAGGTGAGTAATATCATTTAATAACTTTAGATTAAAGATTATGTGCGAGCAGCAAATACGATGGATGGTCGGTCTGGAAGGAAAGAAGTTGATTTTATGAATGGGGGGTTGCCAGTTAGTGCAATATTAATTGATTTTGTTTGTTTTCTGAGATAGGTTATATAGGGTGAAGTTTTTGTCTATTTATATAAGTGTGGAAACTGGTTTAGGTAGCTTAGTGGTTGGTTATGAAAAGGCTAGTAGAGATGGGTTAAATAGTGTTAAGCTTGTGTTTGCGTTTAGTGGAGAACTGGATTTGGTATTTAAATGGCATCTAATATGACGTGGTCATTGTGCAAATAAACTCTAAATCAACGGGTTTACTGTGATCGAGAACCTAACTATAATAGTTACCCATTGTTGGCATGCTCTTCTCTTTTTTTACGAAATTACTTACTCACTCTCCCTTGTGAGTGTGGAGTGGTGTGTATATCACTCGGAATTCCTTAGTCGGCTTTGACAGCGAAATTATATTCACACACACATCAAGATCAGACGTTTATCTACTTAATTTACCATTGCTGCAATGTACCAATGCGTAATAAAGACGAAATTCGACTTGAGATGGAGGGAGGTGTTGCTTTGGCGTGGTCTTACACGGCAACTCAACGATCGTTTGCCACTTCCACGCTTGCCAGCCGGCCAGCCACTAGCCTCAAAGTGAATTCTAGTGTCTTGATTAGCTTTACAATCCATCATTTACCTCAATACACACTAACAATGTGTATTTATATACTTCAATCGAGCATTCGATGCACATATTCACCTGTAATATATACGTCAACGAAACCCAGAACCCACCCAAGTTCAAGCGCACCTGCACTCTCACCCCTCTCCATTTGAATGCTAGTTTCCTAATTAGATTTCAAATGATTCATTCACCTCTCTAAACGCCACCACCGTCCGTATATTTACATATTTTATTTAGGCAATGTATGCAGGCACACATTCATTCATTCATTCATTCATTCATTCATTCATTCATTCATTCATTCATTCATTCATTCATTCATTCACGTAAAATAACGAATAAAATTGATATAGAATCTACTATAATTTGCAAAGCGACCAACCACCAAATGTCATTGTGAAAGCTAGTTTCGTAATTAGCTTTGCAATACTTCATTTACCTCCCTAAACACCAACAATGAGTGAGTATTTGTATACTCGGTAAAAGCGATGGATGGATTTCGTACACATTCACATATATTAAGCAATGAATTTGCAATAGTACCTACAGTACTCAGACTTCTCGAATTACTTACATCTTGTTATATCTTAACTTTGTTGTTCACTCAACAACAGAGTCGTTTTCCAGGGAATCACGTTATGTTAGATGATGCATCGCCTCGCCTCGCATGGCATCGAATCGCATGTCATTGCATCGCATCGCATTGAACTGCATGGTATTGAATCACAAGGCATTGAATGGCATGGCATGGCAGGCATGGCATGCATGGCATGGCATGGCATGGCATGGCATGGC